>NW_012115511.1:3400820-3425092 GCF_000951035.1 Colobus angolensis palliatus
AAAAATATTAAATATATAAGTATAAAAATACTGAATAAATGTTAAGCTACGCTAATATTAAAATATACTAAAGTAATATTAAAATAGAGCAAAAATAATTCTAAAAATAAACAACAAAGCTATGTCCATTCACAGATATTCATATATTTCAAGTATCATTTTGAGTTTGACATCTATTCTAGGAACTGGAGGCTTTTCCAGCATTGTAGTTGCAACTATTTTAATAGCAAATGATATTCAAGTAGGTAATAAATTTAGAGTTGTAGGAGTCCCTAGAGATCATCTACTTGCTGGGCATATGTGGCCTTAGGTATGTTTCTCAAATACTCTGCGTCTTACTTTCCTTATCTGTGAAATGAGAAAGCATGAGAATGTTATCCAGGTGTCAGTTCCAGACTGGACCGGGTCCTTTTCAGCACCAAGCACAGCACTGAGTTGGTAATGGAGCCAGCACTAAGATTCCCTTCTGGAGACCTCATTCTCCACAACTCCCAGCCTCAGTGCTCCTCTCCTTTGCTTTTCCTCCTATGAATACCCCTCCTGACTACTCACTCCTCCAACACAGTTTATTTTCATACTTAATTTTAGCAGACCAGAAAAAAAGGAAGTTTCAGTCTCAAGTCACAAATCTCTTTTGCTGTCCTTAAGTGAACATCCAACAGTGCCATTCTATAGTACAGATCAGTGAATGGATAACTTATGCAGTCTTGTACGACCCTATAGGGCAAATTAATCACCAGTTTGCAATACATTGAAAATGAACAGAACTGAGTCAATAATATAAGATACACTTTGTTGAGGACAATTATTGAGGGCACACAACAGGCATTGTGCTAAGTGGGATTTTTTCCTTCAAATAAAAAAAGTCTAGTGAAATAGGTACTATTATAGCCCCATTTTATAGATGAGGAAACTGAGGTTCTGAGAATTTAAGTAGCTTGCCCAAGGTCACACAGCTAGTGAGTGGCAGAGTAGGATTTGAATTCAATATAGTCACGATCACCTACTGCCTACTTGAAAGGGACAGGGATGGGGATTTGGGAGCAGAGAGAAACAATAACAAAAAAAACTCACCCCCAAACTGCTCTCTCTGTCAAAGCATCTCCTGCTATTGACTGCCAACCTGAACACTTAGTCACAGGACAGCTCTGGGTATGTCTCTTGGGGCTAAATGTCTCCTTTAGGGCTAATTGCTTCTCCTGTGGGGACTGTGTTAAAGTCTGTCTTCTGCCTCCACTCCCAGGAGTTTCCACATTGCTGCAGCTTTAAATAGGAATCTTAAATATTTGGAAAAAAAAAAAAAATCAAGGAGGAAGCATTAGTCTTGGCCAGAGAGTCCCTGCGTTCCAGTAAAGGGAAAGGTGAGTGGTGAGCAGGAAGCCAGGAAGAAGGGACCGCAAAAGAGGGCTGCAAGGATGGCTCTGGGGGCGCCTCCGTGGAAGGTTGGGGGGCCGGGAGGACTCCCACGGCACCAGGCACTGGGCGGCATGGCCTGAACGAAAGTGGAATTTCCCAGTCCCACTGGTCATTACCTGAGTAAGAGCTGGAGAGTAAATGAAAATAGCCATCCCCAGGAGAAAAATATTTATTCATTTAATGGCTGAAACAAAATGCCATCTCTGTTGTGATAACAAAAGGTTTAAAGTGCATTACTGTCGTTTCTCAATACACTTGTGGTCTGGCTCCCGGGTCATATGGTGCAACAGTCCATGTAATCCCCTGAATGGAAAAAAATTAGGCTCAAAGTGCCAAATGGAAGCCCACAACATAATATCAGGTAAAACAAGCATATTCCTTCATCTTCCCGCCAGCCCCCTCCCAAAACCTCCCCAAATGTTAGAGAAATAGAGAGAAATTCCAGTCATTTCTCATTACTGTGAAGGTCAGCCTGCCTGGGAAAATTGTTTCTGCTTTACAATTCCCCAAACTGTAGAAAGCAGTTAGACTTCTGGACAAAAACTAATGTTGCATTCAAAGGGAAAAGAGGCTGAGACGGCACTGCTGCAGTAATAAGAGAATTTTTTACTCTTTCCACTTCCCTGTGAACCTAATCAACTGTGACATGAGAAAATATACTGGGCTCACCCAGCCAGAATCTGACTGCCACCTGAAAATGTCCTCAATATTCCACTGTTTGGGACTTTACAATGATCCTTCCGACATCAATTTTGTGCATGTACATCAAAATGCCATTAGAAATGCCTCTCCACTCCTCCATTCAATCCAAGAGTCCTGGTGAAGACTCCCCCGTGGTTGACTGACAGTTCCTTTCTGCTACTCATTTGAAAACATTTGCTTATATGGAAAGGTATCTTGCGGGGAAACTGGAAATCTATGGATCTCTATGCTGACCTCTCCCCAAAAGCATTCTTGAATACCTTTAGATGTGGATTTTAAGAATCTGGGGGGCTTTAAGAATCTGCCTTAAACCTGTAATTAGAATTTGTTGACTTGAGTTCCCAGGCTTTCCTCCAGACCCAGAAAGCTGTCAGCATCTCACGGTAGACTGGAGTTCAAGAAAAGGCGAACCCAAATGTGTTTGTGTACAGGGGCTGCCCACATAATCCTAGCTGCTGTTAGAAGCTATGCTGCACAGGTCCAGTGCAGGTGGATAGGTACACAGATTGCTTTTTATTCCATTCTCCTCCATGCCACTAGCTTGTGTATGTTCTCTGGGCTCATACACAGAGACATATACATGCATAAATGATGTGCAGTAGTTTTTGACAAGTGCTTGGCATGTGTAATGAAATTCTTGATGACAGCTGTATTATTTCTCAGTGACGTAAAGCTGAACAAATCTAATGCGACTCTTCACAGTGGCATTATCATCTTCTCCCTTTGCCCCAATATTTACAGGAAATATTACAAGTGTTTGACATATAAATTCAGCATCTGACTGACTTTAATAACCATGTGATCAATAAGAAGTGATATTTTTATAGTCCAAGCTCAATATTTAAAGGGTCACAGGTGGCAAATCTTTATCAAAGCAATAAGGGAGATCTTTTTATTTTTCAAAATCCATTATTTCTTAAAAAAAACTTCTTTTTGGAATGAATATAGTTAAGAGTTAGATCTATGAAAAGTTGCCTGTATTTATAAAGAGTGTGGGCATTATAGAAGGCACAGATACAGATACATTTGTTCTCTCAACACCTTGATTTTTGGATACTAAGAAGAAATTCAACATGATGAACATAGACAGCAACTGGGTAGAAATCAATGAATGTAAATCTGGGAGCTTATTCTTTATTCAATAAGGAGACCAGTTCCCAGCCTCTTTGTAAAATTATTGCTTCTCCAGTAAATGCATACTGTTAGCTAGACTAGGTGGGCAGTTCTCCATTTTCTGTGTGCTTGGTTCTGAATCATTTCTGAAGGGAAGTACCAAATTCTTCCATCCACCCTTCTCCCTTAGTCCATACTCCTCCTCAGGTGCAGGATCTTCAGAGCAAAAGAAACATTTATGATCTTGATTGCTGGGCTACAGAACAGGACCATGACTGTTGGCTCTTGGCATACTAAACTAAAAATTCTCATATTTGAATTGCTCATAGCATTGGTCAGCCTCATAGGTCAATTAGTCAATCTTCTAGCACTTATAATCTGTGGAAAGTGCTCAGTGTCCCAGCATTATCAGAGCTTATCTCCCATCTTCTTTGTACCCCTCTCTTCTTTCACTTTCTTTCATCAACGTCACCGCTATCATGGTCATATCTAGTACTTACATAGCACTCACTATGTGCCAGGCATTGTTCTAAGAACTTTACAAATACTAATTTAATCCTGATTGATAGCAAATCTATGACGTCGACACTTTAATCTGCATTTTTAAAAGAAGGCAACGAAGGCATAAAAGGGCTAAGCAACTTGCCTAAGATCACACAGCTACTAAATGAGAGCCAGAATTCAAACCCAAGCAGTCAGGCTTCAGCCTCCTCTCCTAACTATACATCTTGCTTCTCATTATCTTTATTTTAATTTTTAAAGTATCTTTATTTTTAGGGGGCATTATTATTATTATCATTACTATTACTCAATAGCAAGGGTAAGCAAACTACTGCTCATGGGCCAAATCTGGCCCATCGCCTGTTTTGGTATGGCCTATAAGCTAAGAATGATTTTTATAGATGAACACTGGCAATTGATTTGATAATGAGGAGCACTAAGTTTGTACTCTAATTACGTGATACATTATCCCCTGGTGATTGTTAATTTTATGTGTCAACTTGACAGGGCCACAGGATGCTTAGATTTGTGATCAAATATTATTCTGGGTGTTTCCATGAGAACATTTTTGGATGAGGTGAACATTTAAGTTGGTAGACTGAATAAAGCAGATTACTCTTCAGTATGTGGGTGGGCCTCATCCAATCAGTTGAAGGCTTGTGCAGAACAAAGACTGACCCTCCCCCTAGCAAGAGAGAATTCTTCTGCCTGCTCACCTTCAGACTCTATCTGGTATATCAGCTCTGCAGATTTTGGATTTGAGAGCTTCCATTATAAGGAGTTGTGTGGATAGATATATTCTATTGATCCTTTTTCTTTGGAGAACGCTGACTAATATATGTCCCCCAAAAGAATTCCATTCTTCTCATTAGTAAATCTGTATTATAAACATTCTACTCAATTCCTATTATTATATTCTGAATTTCATCAATACAAATTTTGTGGAAATTTGTTTTCTCTCTTTATATAAGTACATAAGGATTATCCTTGGCCAGGTGCAGTGGCTCAAGCCTGTAATTCTAGCCCTCTGAGAGGCTGAAGCCAGAGGATCGCTTCAGACCAGGAGATTGAGACTAGGTTGGGCAACATAGGGAGACCTAATTCCTACAAAAAATTAAAAAAAATTAGCAGGCATGGTGGTGCATGCCTATAGTACTGGCTATTTGGGAGGGAGGCTGAAGCAGAAGGATTGGTTGAGCCTAGAATTTGGAGGCTGAAGTGAGCCATGATTGCATCACTGAACTCTAGCCTGGGTGACAGAGCAAGATCCTGTCTCAAAAAAGAAGAAAACAGAACACATACAAAAAACAAACAGACAAACAAAAAGAATATCCGTAACTTGCAAAGCCTAAGATACTTAATCATCTAGTCCTTTACATAATATGTTTGCTGGCTCCTGTACTATAGCAATAAGCCTGTGGTTGAATGTAAACTAATTAGTTGGATTAACTAATTGTCTACCTTGAGTGGGGGTTTGGCAGAATTATCAGTGGAACCAAATGACAGAGGGTAACCACAGTGTGTCCAGTATGACTCTCCTCTTGGGTGGTAATGGGGAAAGCCACAGAGCTGGCTCAAGGGGACATCTGTAGAAGTGACGGAATAGCCAGTGGACTGACTCTGAGTAGAGTAGTCAGGGGTAAAGGATGGAGGGAGGAGGAGAGAGGACCAGACGTTAGTGCTCCGGGCCCCCAGATTGAACTTCAAGAACCATTCTCAGCTGGGCATGGTGGCTCACGTCTGTAATCCCAGCACCTTGTGAGGCTGAGGTGGGCAGATCATGAGGTTAAGAGTTCGAGACCAGCCTGACCAACATGGTGAAACCCGTCTCTACTAAAAATACAAAAAAATTAGCCGGGCATGGTGGTGCACGCCTGTAGTCCCAGCTACTCAGGAAGCTGAGGCAGGAGAATTGCTTGAACCCAGGAGGCAGAGGTTGCAGTGAGCCGAGATTGTGCCACTGCACTCCAGCCTGGGCAACAGAGAGAGACTCTGTCTCAAAAAAAAGAGCCATTCTCCGAGTCTGGCTTCTTTTTCCCTGAAAACACATAGACAGCCTTGATTCCATTGACTGCAAAGCTCTAAGTATTCTTCCTTCCACCATTGCACAGGTCCATGCCCTGCAGAGGAGAACTGTATTCCTTTCATCTTTCTGGAAATTCATATGGTCTTTGAGAAAGGGACAGTATTAGTTAGGGTTCTCCAGAGAAACAGAACTGATAGGAGATACCTCTGTCTGTCTGTCTACCTATATATTGAGAAGGAGATGGATTTATTTTAAGGAATTGGCTCACAAGATTATAGAGTCTGGCAATTCAAATCTGCAGGTTGAGGCTACAGGGTGGAGACCCAGGAAAAGCCCATGTTAAAGTTCAAGTTCAAAGGTAATCTGCTGCAGGATTCCCTTTTGCTTGGGAAAGGTCAGTCTTTTGTTCTATGAGGCAATCTGCTTTACTCACAGTCCACCAATTTAAATGTTAATTTTATCCAAAACACCCAGAATAACACTTGAACTATGTGGGCACCATGGCCCAATCAAGTTGACACATAAATTAACCATTACAGTAATTCATTTAGGCAGGGGTGGGGAGGGGACATAGTTGGCCAAAGCAGTGGTACCCATTTGCAGCAAAAGAGAAATCATCCAATTGAATAACTACTACTGATTCAGACATCCCGCAGCACATTCACCAATGTCTTCCTCTGGCTCTTCCTGCCTTCTAAATTATACTAGAACTTCAGAGCCCTGTTCAAGTTCCACCACCTCACGAAAGTCTTCTTGGACACTTTCAGTCCTCAGTTGGCTCCTCTTTGGGTCTTTGAGAGCAACTGCTGTCTTCCCACACCATTGATCCTTTACTATGTTCTCTTACGTTGCACGTTAGTCTTGCCTTCTGGAAACATCTGAATAATCTATATCAGTGACAATGACCCCAAGTCATCAGGAAGTTGCAGTTAGGTTTCCTTTCATTTACACTGGGAAATCTCATCAATCTGTCAAATTTGTGAAGTGTCTACTTTACCAGGGTGTTGGAGGATAATGCAGGCATACCTCGGAGATATTATGTTAGGTTCCAGACTACCACAATAAAGTCAATATTGCAATAAAGCAAGTCACATGTTTTTTGATTTACTAGTGAATATGAAAGTTATGTTTACACTCAGTCTATGAAGTGTTCAACAGCATTATATCTAATGTATAAAAATACTTTAGGCTGGGTGTGATGGCAGCTGAGACAGGAGTATTGCTTGAGCCCAGGAGTTTGAGGCCAGCCTGGGCAACACAGTGACACCCTGCCTCTAACCACCCCCACCAAAAAAAAAATAGCTGCGATTGGTGGTATGTGCCTATAGTCCCAGCTACTTGGGAGGTCAAGGTGGGAGGATCACTTGAGCCTGGGAGGTTGAGGCTGTAGTGAACTATGATCACACCACTGCATCCCAGCCTGGATGACAGAGCAAATATCTCTGAAAAAAATACTTTATTGTTAAAAATGCTAACAATTGGCTGGGCATGGTGGCTCAGGCTTGTAATACTAGCACTTTGGGAGGCCAAGGAGGACGGATCACCTGAAGTCAGGAGTTCAAGACCAGCCCGACCAACATGGTGAAATCCCATCTCTACAAAAATACAAAACAAAAAATTAGCTGGGCATGGTGGTGGGTGCCTGTAATCCCAGGTACTCAGGAGGCTGAGGCGGCAGAATTGCTTGAACCCAGGAGGTGGAGGTTACAGTGAGCCGAGATCACACCATTGTACTCCAGCCTGGGCAACAGAGCCAGACTCTTTCTCAAAAAAAAAAAAAAAAAAAAGGAAAAAAAAAAAGCTAACAGTCATCTGAGCCTTCAGTGAGTTTATCTTTTTGCTGATGGAGGGTCTTGCCTCAATGTTGATGGCGGCTGACCGATCGGGGTAGGGGTTGCTGGAGGTTGGGGTGGCTGTGGAAATTTTTTATTTTACCCACAGTAGAACTTCTTTCAAAATTGGAGTCAATCCTGTTAAACCCTGCTGCTGTCTTAGCAACTAGTAGTTTATGTAGCATTCTAAATCCTCTGTTGTCACTTCAGCAATGTTCACAGTGGCTTCACCAGGAAGAAATTCCATCTGAAGGAATCACTTTCTTCACTCATCCTTAAGAAACAACTCCTCATCCTTTTAAATTTTCTCAGGAGATTGCAGTCACATGAGATTCAGTCACATCTTTAGGCTTCACTTCTAACTCTAGTTCTCTTGCTATTATATTTCTGCCCCACCTTCAGTTCCTTCCTTCAATGATGTCCTGAACCCCACAAAGTCATTCATGAAGGTTGGAATCAACTTCTTTCAAACTCCCCTTAGTGTTGTTATTTTCACCTCATTCCAGATGTACTGTCATCCAGGCTTTGTTGTTCCATTTATAAAGCACAGGTAGAGTTGATTTAGAATCAAACTTAAGGGCCCTAGGATTTTATCCTAGGAATGGTAGATGAGCACTGGCTTTAACTTAAAGTTACCAGCTTCATTAGCTTCTAATAGGAGAGTCAGCCTGTCCTTTGAAGCTTGAAGTCAGGCATTGAATTCTCTAGCTATGAAAGTCTTAGATGGTATCTTCTTCCAATAGAAAGCTGTTTCATTTACACTGAAAATCTGTTTAGTGTAACCGCCTTCATCAATGATCTTAGCTAGGTCTTCTGAAAAACTTGCTGCAGCTTCTACATCAGCACTTGCTGCTTCGCCTTGAACTTTTACATTATGGAGATGGCTTTTTGCCTTAAGTCTCATGAACCAACCTCTGCTAGCTTCCAATTTTTCTTCTGCAGCTTCCTCATCTCGCTCAGCCTTCATGTAATTGAAGAGAGGGCCTTGGTCTGGATTAAGCTTTGGCGTAAGGGAGTGCTGTGGCTGGTTTGATCGATCCAGACCACTCAAACTTTATCCATATCAGCGACAAGGCTGGTTCACTTTACTTTTAACTTTCTTCAAGAACTTTTTCTTTGCATTCACAACTTGGCTAACTGCTATAAGAGGCCTAGCTTTCTGCCTTTCTTGATTTTTGAATGCCTTTCCCAGCAAACGCAGTCATTTCTAGCTTTTGATTTAAAGTGAGAGACATGCAACTCTTCCTTTCACTTAAACTTGGAGGTCATTATAGGGTTATTAATTGGCCTAATTTCAATATTGTTGTGCCTCAGGGAATAGAGAGGCCTGAGGAGAAGGGGATAGACAGGGAAATGGTTGGCTGGTGGAGCAGTCAGAATACACGCAACATTTATCGATTAAATTTGCCGCGTTTTATGGGTATGATACATAGCACCCCAAAACAATTACAATAGTAACATCAAAGATCACTGACCACAGATCATCATATGAGACCTCATAATAATGAACAAACTTGTAATATTGTGTGAATTACCAAAATGTGACACAGAGACACAAAGTGAACACATGCCGTTGGAGAAATGGTGCCGACAGACGTGCTAGATGCAGGGTTACCACAAACCTTCAACTGGTAGAAACTGCCCTACTTGGAAAGAGCAATAAAGCAAAGTGCAATACAATGAGGTGTGCCCGTATGAGATCATGTTTGTGACAGTACCATATAAACCACAGGCAAGATACAAATAGAAGATTTTTATTACTATGATATTCTGTTTAAGAAGGCAGGGGATGGGAGCAAAATGCTTTTAAAAGATTTACATTTTACACCTTTTATAGTGCTAGTACTAAAAGGTTTAACACTTACCTCTTCTGGGAAAACTCATCTATCAAGAGAAACTTGTTTGAGGGTAATGGATAGCCAAGGTTTTCCTGTGCTATCTTGATATTCTTCCATTCTGTGTCTTTTAAAATACATTTATTTTCAGATTTTAAAATTGTGTTTATGTTCACAGCATGAGTGGTGGCTATTGGACAAATGGCTTCCCAAGATCATTGCATATTTGAATGTTTAAATTTAAAATTAAAGGTTCAAATTTAAACATATATGAACATTTTGACTGACAGGAGGAAAGGAAATAATTCCCAAATTACTGCTACTGGTAATGGTTAAATTAATGAAGATTAATTCATCAATTTTTTTTGGATAAATGACTTTTGGTGAATAGTATTTGCCATGGGTGAAAAAGACTCCAAAGCTCTCTTGTGATTCTCAAAATATTGCCCCTCTTCAGGTCTCCCCCTCTATCTTTGTAAAGATGAGCCCTAAAACTTTGTGTATTCCTGAAAATCTCACCCCTCCTCTCTCCTCTGGGTTCTCAAAGCTGCCACTATAGTCTACCTTGGAGGCCACCGGAAGTAAGCCCTGACATCTTGTATCCCTGTTTGTGCTGGTCACCTTAAGAAGCCCCAAAATCCCAGTTCCATCTGCACATCCGCACATCTTTTCCCATATGGCATCCGCACACCCCACCTCTCCTCCCCTGCTTCCCTAACTCCTGAGACCTCCCTCTGGGCTCTCTGAAATTTCTGGTCCTTCACTAGCCAAGTCGCCCAACTCCTCAACATCTTCTCAGAATATGCTCTGCACCTTTTTGCCCCAGCAGAAGTCTGGCTGCCCCCTGAGGATGCTGCTTCCCTGAAGACCTCATAGGTGGTGGCTGTTCCCTACCCGTTCCTAGTGTCTCTGGGCCTGGGTGGGAGGGGATCTTGCTTGCTGATCGTTGCTGCTCTCAGACCATTCTCCTATCTCCTTGAAGACCGCAGTTTAGAAGCTCATACTCTGGGACTATACCATGTGCTACCCTTTGTTACCCTTAAAGTCCTTAAGTCACCCCACCTCATTCCTTGAAGCCTTTGCTCCTGGATCTCTGTCATGCCTTGTGGAATTATGACTGTTGAGGGAAGTGTGTGTGCGTGTCTGTGTGTGTGTGTGTGTGTGTGTGTGTGTGTGTGTGTGTGTTTGTGATATTTATCTCCTTCCAATACTGTGGTCTCCCAGTTCTTTGCCCGTCTCTCCTCAGGGAGGATGTCCTTTGCTCTACCTCAGCCATATTTCCCAAGGTCATGCTCTGGTATTGTCAATGACCACACCCTTTCCATTGTTTCAGTACAAGTATTCTACTCTCTGGCCTTTCCTGCCTGTTTCCAGCTCATTCCTGTGACTACTTCAAACTCCAATGGTGAAACAACTGGAGTTTGTTACTGGTTAAACAATTCTTTAACCCCACTGGAATTTATAACACCTAAATCCCACCCCCTTTCTATTGTCCCTAAGCATCCCATCCCCTAGGGTTCTTCCTTCTTTACCCAGCTTAATATTTCATTGTTCAACTTTGCACCTGCTCTGTGCCTGCACCTACACAGCTGAATGTGGCTGGAGAAAAACCTATAACTGTGCTGATCAGCCTGACTTCAGATACATAACCATTAACCTCAAGTAGACACACCCTGATACCACCCAGCAATCCCAGGACATTTTACCCACACACCTAGAAGGGCTGTTTCACATCATCTTGCTTCTCTTCAGACCTCTAGCACCTCCTTTCCCATTCTCACTCTTAGCCATTGACCTGGCTTCTTATTCCATTAGAATAGATAATCTACTTTTTGATGGGTTTGTTTTTTTCTTGTTAATTTATTTGAGTGCATCGTAGATTCTGGATATTAGTCCTTTGTCAGATGTACGGATTGTGAAGGTTTTTCTCTCACTCTCTGGGTTGTCTATTTACTCTGATGATTGTTCCTTTTGCCATGCAAAAGGTCTTTAGTTTAATTAAGTCTCAGCTATTTATCTTTGTTTTTATTGCATTTGCTTTTGGATTCTTGGTCGTGAAACCCTTGCCTAAGTCTAGAAGGGTTTTTGCAATGTTATCTTCTAGAATTTTTGTAGTTTCAGGTCTTAGATTTAAGTTCTTAATCCATCTTGAGTTGATTTTTGCATAAGGTGAGAGATGAGTATCCAGTTTCATTCTCCTACATGTGGCTAGCCAATTATCACAGCACCATTTGTTGAATAGGGTACCCTTCCCCACTTTATGTTTTTGTTTGCTTTATCAAAGATCACTTGACTGTAAGTATTTGGGTTTATTTCCAAGTTCTCTATTCAGTTCCACTGGTCTATGCGCCGGTGTTTATACCAGTACCATGGTGTTTTGGCAACTACAGCCTTATAGTATAGTTTGAAATCAGGTATTGCGATGCCTCCAGATTTGGGCTATGAATAGACAATTCTCAAAAGAAGATATACAAATGGCCAAAAAACATATGAAAAAATCCTCAACATCACTAATAATCAGGGAAATGCAAATCAAAACCACAATATGATACCACCTTACTCCTGCAAGACTGGTCATAATCAAAAAATAAGAAAAAAAATAGATGTTGGCATGGGTGTGGTTAACAGGAAACACTTCTACACTGCTGGTAGAAATGTAAACCAGTACAAACACTATGGAAAACAGTGTGGAGATTCCTTAAAGAACTAAAAGTAGAACAACCATTTGATCCAGGAACCCCACTGCTGAGTATCTACCCAGAGGAAAAGAAGTCATTACACGAAAAAGATACTTGCACACGCATGTTTATGGTCGCACAATTTGCAATTGCAAAAATGTGGAACCAACCCAAATACCTGTCAATCAAAGAGTGGATAAATAAACTGTGGTATACATATATGATAGAATACTACTCAGCCATAAAAAGGAATGAATTAATGGCATTTGCAGTGACTTGGATGAGACTGGAGACTATTATTCTAAGTAAAGTAACTCAGGAATGGAAAAGCAAACATTGTATGTTCTCACTCATAAGTGGAAGCTAAGCTATGAGGATTCATAGGCGTAAGAATGATACAATGGACTGTGGGGACTCAGGAGGAAAGGGTGGAAAAGGGGTGAAGGATAGAAGACCACAAATTGGGTGTAGTGTATACTCCTCAAGTGATGGGAGCACCAAAATCTCACAAATCACCACTAAAGAATTTACTCATATAACCAAACACCACCTGTTCCCCAATAACCTATGGAAATAAAAAAGAAGACAACTTCCATGCCCTTTCATTGCTGCAATACCCACCTGCAGCAACTATGTCTGTGTTCTGTTCCTGTGGAAGAGAATGCTGAGCTCCTCTCTAGAGAAAATCCCCACTGCTTCAGTGCATCCATGCCTCTTGCCTATTCAAGAACATCCCTGATTTGTTTCATCAATTTCCTTCCTCTTTGGGATCTCTACCACCAAGATATAAATATGAAGTTTCTGTTTTCATCTTAAAAAACAAATCTCTCTCAATCCCACCTGCCCTCTAGCTATTAGGCCATTTGTTGGCTTCCTTTCAGAGAAAAATGCCAGAAAAGAATTGTCTATTCCTCATGTCTCCAATTCTTCTTTCATTTCTTTTTGAATCCACTTTGATCACTCCAATTCATCACTCCCACTCCACTGAAGCTCTTGTCAAGGTCAAAACTTATTTCCAGGTGAAAACTCCAATGGTTAATTCTCAGATTTCTTTTAACTTGACCTACCCAAACTGGTTGACACAGTTAATCATTCTCTCCTCGAAAGACTTGATTTACTTTTTCTTCTAGGAGCCCCCTTTTCCTCCCTCATTGAGCCCTCTTCTTAATCTCCTAGGCCAATTTCTCTTCCTCCTCAGAAATCCTTAAAGTTGGGGTGCTCCAGGGTCCAGTACTCGAACCTCTGTTTCATTCAGGCTCACTCTCAAAGTAACCTTATCCAGGCCTCTGGCTTTACATCCCAGCAGTACACTGCTGAACTTGCAAGTTTATATCTCCAGCACAGACCTTTTTCCAAAACCTAATTATCTAATTGCTTCCTCAACATTTTCTCTTAAACATTTAGTGATCTCGCAAACATGACATCGAAAACTGACACGTTAAGAACAAAACATGTGCATGGACCTTCTCTTCTCACTGTCTTCCTTACCTTGATCAATGGGGAACTTCATACTACCAGCTGCTGAGGTCAAAATCATTGCAGACATCCTTGACTCCTCTGTTTTCCTTACACTCCAAAGCCAATCCATCAGCAAATCCTATCAGCTCTTCCTTAAAATATATTCAGTCTGATTACTTCTCACCATCTCCACCACATACAACATGGTACAAACCATGATTGTCTTTGTCTGGATTGCTGCAGTAGTCTCCTAACTGGACTTCCTGCATTTGCTCCTGACTCTCGGCAGTCTGTCCTCTTTATAGCATCTACAGGTGTTCGTGTTTTATTCCAAGTACTAGCTACAGTTCTTAAATTGTCCTACAAGACCCAGTGTGAGCTGGTCTCTGCTTCTTCTGTGGACCCATCTCCTGCCTCTGTCCCTCGCCCACTTTGTTCTGGTCTTGCTGGCCTTTTTTGTGCTTCCCAGAACCTTCCAAACATCCTCCTATCTCAGGGCTTTCCATCTGCTCCCTTTCCTGGAGTGTGCCCTTTCCACTGGTCCTGGGAGAGATGCCGTCTCTGATTAACCTGTATCAAAAAGTAACCACCTACTCTAGCACTTTCTTTCACTTTGACCCCATTTATTATTCCCCCCATGTAAGTTATCAGTGTTTGATACACTATGTGTTTGTTTATTTGCCTTTTTATATTTGTATGCATATTTGATTCCTGCCCCAGCTCCTAGAATAGTGCTTGGCATCTGTAAGTGCTTAATACATAGTTGATAAATAAACAAATGACTCAAAAGACTAAAATGATACCAGAACTGTAGATCAGAAGTTTACTAAAATGGTATCAGGAAACTGAAAAAAGTTCCTTAGAGGATGAGGTCTGGGTCATTTTGCCATAGAATCCTCTGTAAATCTTAGTGTTCCACGAGTCCTTCTGACCTTGCTTGTACTGCAAGCAAGCTTGACAGAAGGGAGGGGCCTAACAAGGGGATCCTGGCAGGTTCTTTTTGGGCTACTCAATTCTCCTTATATGTGTTGGAATAAACAATTGCATTTCCCCTCCTCACTTTTTTTTTTTTTTTCTGGCCATTGATAGCTTTCAAGATGAAATAAAAAGTGCACTGTTTAAATGCACACTATCTGAATTTTGGTCCAGACAAGAAACTTCAAGATGTATTTTAGTATATGTTTTTTGAGCAATTTAAGACTAGATTATAATTTTGTTTAGATTCACTGAAAGAGCAGCTTCATAGTCTTAAACAAGGGGATAGGAAGGACTACCACAGCATTGGAGGCTGAGGAAACCGAATACCACTGTAAACTCTCAGACATCACCACCAGATAAGGACAGCCAGAGGGGACCTGGCGCTGTCCTATGTGGCTGGGTGCCCTGCATGCTGGCCGCTTGTGCAGGACGTGCAACATCCATGAGACAGAAGCACTCTCTGTAGCCTTGCCTAACCCACTCACTTCTGCAAATAACCTTAGATTGTCTCAAATTCCTGAGCTCAAACATTTGTAGGTATTCTTTATTCAGACTCAGGAACTTGCAATTTCATTGTGACCTCTTCAAACAGCACGAGTAAGGAGAAGTGGTGAGAGAAACACATCTTTTAGTGTTGTTTCCTGGCTCCCAAAGTATGTTACATAAAAAGAAAAAGAATAAACTTTAAAATGTTTTTTGAACTGTCATTTGATGATGTGTTCAGCAGTCTTCAGAAAATAGGTACATGTTACTACCACATTAGGGAGAAGATAAGTTAAATAATAATTTCCAGCAGTAAGCCTGAAGGCTATCGTATTGTCACTCAATAATCTGTTTCTGAAAATCCCCAAATGCATTTTAGTAGGTCTGCATGCTTTCAGCTTTCTGGATCACATACCATAGGCATTACATCCAAAAGAAACAGAGGCAGTCAAACTGATGGAGTCTAATTTAGAAACTGAAAAGTGAATCTTCTAGTGTTTCTGAAGGTTAAAAAAATGACAGCCTTGCCTCTTTTCCTGAAAACTTATCTTTAATTATGCTTTGTGGTGGGAGAAAAACAGCATACTTGCTGAGTGCAATACCTGAGTTTTAAAAACTACTTTCAATTAATTCATTCATACTTTAATCAGTGGGTCAAGGAGTCCGCTTTGCAGAGCTCACAGCTACATTTATGCAGCCAATCTTGATTTATAAGAGAAATCAAGGCTGAGCACAGTTGAATACAGGGAAATCACCACCTACAAATAGAAAGTAAATTTTACAGTGAGGGCTTCATTAGATTAAAACCTTTTGCCTGTTGGGGGTATGTTCTTTCTTTCCTGTTGAATTCCTGCGTTCCCTCAGGCCAAGTACAATGTCCAGGCTCTCCACCTCTTCAGACTCCCCCTTGCATCAGGAAGGCCAAGGTTCACATCTGGTGAAGCAATCTGTGCATATCCACAATGTAGAAGCAGTGTCTCCAGAGGCAACACAGGCTCGCTCCATGAGGAAATGCACATGAGTGGTCAGATTGAATTCCATCAGCAGATGAGTGGGGAGAAAGGGAGCAAAACTAAGATCGATTGAGTGACTATTATGTCCTAGGTGCTGAAAGGTGCTTCACATACATTATTTAATCCTCACAACAAATTGTCAGAGGCATTTGAACCAGAGCAACTTCATCTTGAATAGGGACTGGGTAAAATAAGGTTGGGACCTCCTGGGATGCATTCCTAGATGGTTAGACATTCTAAGTCATAGGATGAGATAAGAGGTTGGCACAAGATACAGGTCATTTGCTGATAAAACAGGTTGCAGCGAAGAAGCCGGCCAAAACCCACCAAAACCAAAGACTGCCACGAGAGTGACCTCTGGGCGTCCTCATTGCTACACTCTCACCAGCGCCATGACAGTTTACAAATGCCACGGCAAGGTCAGGAAGTTACTCTATATCGTCTAAAAGGGGAGGCATAAATAATCCACCCCTTGTTTAGCATATCATCAAGAAATAACCATAAAAATGGGCAACCAGCAGCCCTTGGGGCTGTTCTGCCTATGGAGTAGCCATTCTTTCATTCCTTTACTTTCTTAATAAACTTGCTTTCACTTTACTCTATGGACTTACCCTGAATTCTTTCCTGCACAAGATCCGAGAACACCTCTCTTGGGGTCTGGATCTGGGCCCCTTTCTGGTAACAAAATGAGTGCCCTACGTGATATTTTACAGGGTAGAGATATAAAGCCTCAGAATATTTATGTATATCTTCAAGGTTTCTACTCTTTCTACTTTAAATCATGGGCTTGAAGTTGAGATAAATTTTTTATTTTACATTTAACGTTTCAATTTTCTTTAACAACTGTGTATGGCTTGTATCTCATCTCTCTCCCTCTAAAAGTATATTCAGTATATTCACTGGAAAGTATTTGCCTAACACCAAGTTAACTAGTACTAATTAATTCTCAAAATCCTAATTAATAGGTAACTGCATAGTGGGCAGTATTCTCAAAAGGAGCACTTTCCCTTGGTTAATATTTCACATGTACCTTAGCCATAGGAAGATACTCTCTGAAAATGCAATTCTAAATAAGGATGTTAACTACCCTGTTGAAAAGTACCTGAATACTTCACTGCAAACAAATCTTGCATGTAAAATATAAAAATTCTCTGTGTTGCATTTGAAATCTGATAAATATTTATTATCAATGCTGTTTGCTTTTAATCTGTTCAGGATATCATTTCTCCAGCTTCTTAGTAGTTAAACAAAAATGGCATTTACATTACAATATTGCTTGCCAACAATCTCATTTTCTGGTTTAGTCAGCAGCCCTTCATGCTTGATTAGTCTTTAATTATACAAATACCTACATATTAAAAAAAGTTTTCTTTTTTCCATACTTTGGGCATGTAATTATTTTCTCTTGCATGCAATAACCTTTAATTTTAGGATTAAGCAACTGATTCTTTTTAGTATGGATGGGCCTTTTCAAGTGTTAAAGCAAATTTGGTTATTGTATTATGAGAAAAATTAACTTTGGGAAACCTCTCATCAGTGCATTTGACAGCTCCCTGATCAACTGTTACAGAAAGCATCTGGAATCTCAAAAACAAAACAAGACTTCATTCCTCCAGCTTTTTGCTATGTCTCCCTATCTCTTTGGTCTAGAAATGTGATCATTTAATAAATTAAAGGCTCCAATGTACCAATTTTCCTATTTCCATAAATCAGGAAGGAGAGCATATATTTTATATAAAAATATTTTAATGCAAAGGCTGTTTACAGTTCTAGAAGAGAAAACCCCAAACTGTAAACTTTTATAACAAAATATTTTTCTACAATAAATCCAGAGAATGTTTAAAATATATGAGTATCTTGTTGGGTTATATGGTGTTTCTCTCTACTGGCCATCCTAATCCTTGGGGCCAATGAGATGATCAAACAACAATGAGGCTTTGAAGTGGTACTTCTCTTTGCAAAACCAAACTTAGTGTAGATGAGAAAATCCTTTTCTGTATTTGTTAGGTACCTTTTCTGTATTAGTTTCCTTCTTTCTGCTCTCATACTAAAGCCAGAAAAAAAAAATCATTTTCTTAAGGGAATCACCTTAAGAAGCAAACTAACCTGAGAATGTCATAGCACTCAATAGCCACATTAAATATGTACCATGTCCTAGGTTCCATATTAGGCATGAAGGAAACAGAGGTGAATAAGACTCACAGATCTATGCAGTAAGGTTTTGGCCTGTGTTTAACGTGCTGCCAAGAAGACATTTTAACTTTTCTTTATTATCTGTTCCAAAGTTTAATTCATGGGATGATAAAAGTGTCTTCTTGTCATACTCAATTTTTTTTTTTTTTTTTTAAATACAGAAGTACATCTCCACTTCCTTTTGTCCTATTCTCAGGGTTAGCCAGAGGATCTCAGAGTCTGACAGGACCATAAAACACACCCGGTCCGACTCCTCTACTCTTCAAGAGAATCACTGAGGAAATATTAACTGATATTAATGAACAACCATCTTCAGTTATTCAATCTTTCTATTAAAAACCCCAGTTTCTCACAATGCTGTAGCTCAACCCATTAACCATTTTTTTGTGTGTGTGTATTGCCCTTGAGCCTTAAATAATATCTCTTTATGAATAAATTGTTTACAACTCTATAGAGCAGTAGTTCCTAAACCCTGCTGATCAGCAAAATCACTGGCTACACCCAAAACATTCTGACTTTGCAGTTATTGGGTTGGATGACAGGAACTTGTATGATTAAAGAATCCCCATCTGATTAAAACTTTTTAACTTAATTTTTTCTTATGAGGAATTTTAAGTCCACCTAAATAAGACACAATAGTATAATTAAGTCACAGGGACCCATCAGCCAGCTGCAATAATTATCACCTCACGGCCAATATTCTTTCATCTGTACCCCACCCAAACACCTCCACCCACATTACTCTTTTTCCTTCAACATCATTTTAGAAAAAAATCTTAGGACATGCCATCATTTCATTTGTATTTCAGTAGGTATCCTCAAAAGCTACTCTTAATAAAAAAACTACATATCACTATCACACCAAAAATATTAAAAATAATTCTTTCATATCATCAGATATCCAGTCAGTGGTCATATTTTCAATTGTCTAATAAATGTCATACTTTTTCCTTTTTACAGTTTGCTTGAATTGTAATCTAAATAAGGCTCACATAATGAGATTGGTGCTGTGTCTTTTGATCTACAAGTCCAATTCTCCTAGCTCACTCTCTCTCTTTCTCTCAAAATTCATTTGTTGAAGACATCTCTGCAGGTGGTTTTGATATGTGGTCAAGGTGGGAATCACGACTGCTCTGAAGTACCCTCAGAGGCCACCCAGAAGGGACACTAGAGCAATTTGTACTCTGAAGCCCCCACCCTTGGTTATTAAACCCTTTGCCCCTTCCCTGCCAAGCCACCTGCAAACTGTTTTTTGTTTTTGACTTTATAAACATTTTAGTTTTTATTTATTTATTTATTTATTTATTTATTTATTTATTTATTTATTTATTTTTGTTTTTGCTACTTCTCCCATTGAGAGGTGGAACTGCAAATCTTTTAATAACATGGCATTTTTGGCTGTAGAGAGAACACAATACATTTATAAGTATTACTTTTTCCATCTTCTTATTAAATTTAGAAATCATCCAAACTTCCTAGCTTTTGTGGCATCAAGTCAAGTGAAATCAGGTAGATGCAGTTTGGAAAAATGTTGGAGGTGGCATGGTCACCGGCTTGGAGTAAAAGGTCAAATAATTTATCCTCCAAGCCAGAACAGTCCTGAGAATGAAATGTTAGTGATTACCTGGATGGTAGACCGGTAGACTTGCAAAGAGACTACCCTGGTTAAAAGGAGGTAGGAGGATCCCTTGGGGTCAGACCGACCGGGGCTCAAACTCCAGCTCCACCTCTTACAAACTGTGGGGCTTTTGATAAGTTATCAGCTTCCTCTGAGCCCCAGTTTCCTCTCTTTCATAAGTAATTGCATGGCATACATAGAAAAACATACCCAAAACACCTAGGACAGTGTCTGGCATGTGTTAAATGCCCAGCAGTGTTTTTGTTTCTTAAACTGGATCATTGTTTTCATACTGGGAGATTCCATGTGTGTTTGTCTGCTCTTGCAGGGGGGTTTGAAGCAGCCAGGTTGTGTCATGTGAGAGTCCCAGGCATCCAATAGTGGGGTGTGAGGTGCAGTCAAAGTGGGAGATCCACTTTCATTTTCTTTGGGTCTCCGTATCTTCTTTATAATATGTTTATGCTTTGGGTAACACGATTTAACCCACGGATCAATCAGATCTATAAAGTATTAGCAAGACCTGCTTCTTTGCCTATTATATTCTGAATATCAAGAACTACCATGTGTTATTGAGATGGTAGGGAAAAGGAAACAGGTTAATTAGAATATGGTGGTCCTTACTTTGATGTACACTTCTTCCCAGATATAATAAACTGATTTAAAGCATTTAAATCAAGCCCACATTTCCCAAAGAGCACTGTGAAGATAGTGCAGAGAAGGATGGGGTTGAAACAATTTCAAAGGAGTCATCATAACATGCAAGGCTTTTATAGTTCTTACAATGTGCCAAGCATGGTTCTAATTATAACAATAAATAGCTCTTCTTTATTTTATTAGTAATTGTTATCTTCATCAAGAAATGTTGCAAAGAATTTTAAGACAGTCTGATTGCAGGCACTTCCCACTGTTTCTTTCCCCTTCACTTTCTCTTTAGAATTATCTACTCATTTTTGGTGGGACTACTTGTCAGCTTTTAACATATTACTTAGTCTCTCATTTTAATAGACTTGTTAAACCATTAATCTGCTGTGTGTTTTCAACCACATAGGCAGTGGTATAAGGTTGAGTCTTGAAGTTCCCTGCAAGATGTGTGTGTGTGGGTGAAGGCTGGGGGGCAGAGTGCTGGGCATTTCTTTTTCGATCGTTTCGACTGTTGGGAAGGGTGTTTTGGTGTTCAGGAGCTCATCATCACATGCAATACGTTGGGATACTGATATACCTGCTTCCTGGCCTGTTATACACCTAAGAAATCCCATCTCTGTCTACCTGAAAAGCTCGGTCTTTCAGGCTAGGGTTTTTCAAATTCTTCTGACCTTGTCTCATAAGAAGAAACACATTTTACATCTCAAGCCCACATATATACACATACAAAAATACATGTACAATTATATCTATCTCTCAACATGTAACTATATATATGTCTATTTGTATATCACTTAAAGAAAAGTGTCTTTTAAAAAATGTGTAGCCTTTCTGTGCCCTGTCATTTTCTACTCCTTTTTATTATTTTCTTTTAAAAATGCTAATTACAAACTACTAAAGCAATTTAGCAATCACTCATGATGTCATGAAAAACACAATGCCCTTCCCCAATCCGGGCACATCGTCCCACCTAATCCTTCACAAGGATCCCTAGAAAGGTCCAAGGCACAGCCTCTCGAGTGCCAGGGCCAGCCTGTTTTCCATGAATGCCTGTCTTCCTATTCCTTGGTTCAAGGGATCCTCATTTTAAAAATGTGTCAGATTCATTCCTGGTGGGAGGGAGAGCCTTTTCAGACTGGGGGCAGAGAGCATAAACATCTGGCCCAGTGATGAAAAAATGGAATTTGGGCAACCTATCATATGGTCAAGAAGAGAGCTCTTACTGCTCCAAAGGCAACTGATAACTATTGATTGGGAAGGAGACCTCCTCTCCCTGCTCCTTTCCAATAATCTCTGTTTTAAGATAATTTCCTTCAGGAAAAGCTGAACTCTCTTTATTTAGTTTCCCAATAAAGCAGAAACGGTTAGCAAGAAGTCATATATTCCTCCTAAATTCTAACTTCTGAGAATTCCTAATGAAATGGCTAGATTGGGGTGTGTTTTAGGGTCTCCTTCTTTGAATCTCTAGTGGGGAGATAAGAGTTAACTACAGTCAGATTCAAGGACAAACAACGAAAAGGATCTAGACTCTGATGTGTTTTCTTTAAAAAATGCTATACTCCGTCCACATCAACCCTGAACACATGGTATGGTATAAAGTGGTGTTTATCTAAACATTAGAATACCAGGACCATACCTATGTTGGAACAAGCAAATCTCACAGCCTAGGTTTCTTCTTCCTCTCTTGTGACACTTTAGATTATTTCAATCCATGTCCTAGCTGAAGAGCCATGTTGGCAAGGAGATTTTTCTAAAGGTTTTTTTCACATTGCTCTGAGCTAAAGGTTTTGTCCTCTGACCTTTTGATTCCCGCTCTGCATCTAATCAATGTCAGGTCACCACACGTAAAACTAAAAGGAGGTTAAATGGAAAAAACAAAAGCACAAAGCCAAACAAGCACAGGGCCCCAAGCCCGCCCGGCCAAGATTAAAAAGCTCACCATTTTGAAATAGTACAATAGTACAGTCTCTCGGAAAAGAAAATATTTCCTGTTTACCCTCCCTGTTCCCCCCACCTCCCATTTGTTTGGTGCCTGATTTGTTTCCAGTTGCAGCAGGGAGGTCAGAGCAAGCCAGGAAAATGAATGGAATCAGCCTCCTGCCGGGCCGCCCGGAGCGGGCGGGCGGGTGTTACGGATCAGCGTAAAGCCAGCTTCCTTTCCCGGGCCTGGGCCGATGTAACTCACTGGAGTGGCAAATTACATCAGACCTACAGCTGTAACCCGACATTATGATTAATTTGATCAGTAATTTCTCCTGTTTTTCATTTTAATCGGTGTGACTATTCTGCTGTGGCAGGTCTTTCAGATCTAATTAAGATAAATTTCCGAGTAAAAGACTTGGCAGACTTTCCGAGTCAAATCCAGGCATCAAGTGTGAAGACCTGCAGCCCCAGTCCATCACCTTCCGGGAGGGCCGGGCCTCCCGCTCGGCAATCAGCCATTCACACTTAAGCAAATTCATAATCTCCAGCACTGCTTAGTCATTCTCTCAAAACGTCCCAGGCAGGAAAGGAAAGGAAGAAAAGCCCCAGACAATGTCATGTTTCCCCATTCCACTGATTTGCCCAAACTACGTGGATCACCCCATAAGTGGACCCTTTACAGAATCCCTTAGATGACTTTAAATACATTTTAAAAGCATTTTAAATAAATCCGTGCATATGTACATATTAAGCAAATGCAAGTATGTATACACACAAATATTGAAAATACATGCATGTGACTATGAAGATTTGTAGTTCACATGTACATAATAGTCTAACCCTTTAGTGCAAGGAGACAGCTATACACATATTGTGTGGGGGTTGGCAGGGCATAAGAGTTTATTTTCCCAATTTGTTTTCTTTTAGGTCAACCCATGCATTCATGTATGCATCCTTAGGCTGATATTTGCACAAGTTCTGGTAGGTTTCTGTTCTTTGAAGATGACAGTATGAATGAGATTTCTTCCCAAAGCCCATCAGCAGGACCTTCCCATCCAATCTGGGGCGAAAAGACATTGGGCAAACATCCAGCTGTGCCTGGGTTCCTGGGTCCACCTGCCTCCTTGCAGGAAATGCAAAGTCAGGCCAAGACCTTCGAAAGGGTGGGTGTTTTTGAAGACATTTCTTCCATTTTGTCAAGAAAATGTGTTTTTATATTCCATGTTCTCACTTACAGGTAGGAGCTAAATCTTGGGGACACAGGGACATAAAAGATGGGAATATGAGACTCTAGGGGCTTCAAAAGGAAGGCGGGTAGGAAGGGGCAGGGGCTGCAAAACTTCCTTCTTTTGGGTACTATGTTCATTATCTGGGTGATGGAAGCAATAGAAGCCCAAACCTCAGCATCTTGCGATATGCCTTTGTAACAAAGCTGCACATGTACCCCTGAATCCAAAATTGAAAAAATGGAAACTATTGTCTTGCAATGATGGTAGCACTTTCAATTATTACAAAGTAAATTCCCCATTCAAACAGGAGTGACTATTTCTGAAAACAAACATATGACTGGAATATGCTTACTGTTTGGACGAACGGAGGCAAGATGGTGCACTTCCGGGTTCTTCATCACCCCTCCCAACTTTTCCCCCCTCCCAACTTTTCCCACGCGCGCGAAAATGTAGCTGGCGACCCAGGAAGGTGCAGACCAACTGGGCATGCACCAGGTGACGTCAATCTGAAGAGACCAAGATTTACCTGGTCGCACCTGCGGAACGCCCCCGACACGCCCGTGCCCCGCCTATTGCCCTCCCACTCCTTAGAAAAGCCGCTCTCCACCAGTGAGCCACGCGGTCTTCCTCCA
>NW_012115511.1:3429705-3440444 GCF_000951035.1 Colobus angolensis palliatus
AGACCAACTGGGCATGCACCAGGTGACGTCAATCTGAAGAGACCAAGATTTACCTGGTCGCACCTGCGGAACGCCCCCGACACGCCCATGCCCCGCCTATTGCCCTCCCACTCCTTAGAAAAGCTGCTCTCCACCAGTGAGCCACGCGGTCTTCCTCCAGCCCCACTGAAGTCGGGATGCAGGAACCCCGCCCGAGAGCCCCACGATGGGGGGAACTCTGTCGGCCTTCTTTGCCGGAGGCCGACAGACTTCTTCCCCACACCTTAGGTTACCAAAATAAACTTGCAGTTTTGCTCCTACACTTGCCTACCTGCTGGTTCTTTTGTGCTTGCTCTGGTGGTCTTAGAAAAACAAATCACTTACTATGAATATCATTTTCTACACAGTCCTCCTGCACCCCTGCCCTCAAGAGGTTAAGGAATTTCTCCGAACCACCACTACAGGATCTGAAATCAGGTAAAAAGAACCACAGTCTGATTCTGTGTATGGCCTCCACAGTTTAAGGATCAGTTTGCTACTCTTTTCCATGTATCTTGTGTTTTGCTCTCAAAAAAGAGTGTCGAAGCTATGGTGTTAGGAGAAGCTGCCGCCTCCCCTCGCTGAGGCAGGCAATCTCAAATGCACTGTGATTGCTGCATGAAAGACAATGGGGACAGGTATGTGTGATCTTCACAGTCCTATAGCAAGGTGATTTGGGGCCTACAAATTAGCATAAGACCCTCTGACTTCTCACAGGGATTCTGTTAGCTATCTCAGCTCTAATTTAGTTAGTGGCCCCAGACGCTTTAATCTCTTCATTGGTGTTTCAATTTTGTAGAAATGGTTTCAACAAAACTAGCATATTTAATAAAGAAAAACAATGGACTTGTCCTCAACCCCAACCTTAGAGTTACTGATTGCTGAGCAATAATCAATGAAGATTTAGATCAGGAGCTATGAGAAAGATGTAAGCTACAAGAAAGATCAGGGAGGTGGGTAAATGAGAGTCTTTCCTCTAACAGTGCTATCTACCTCCAGGACTCCAGGAGTCATGTAATTTAAATAACATCACTTTAGAAAGAGGAATATTCCACCGTGAGAGAAGACTAACAAGAGGCAGAATAGCACAGTGGGTGAGGTTTTGACATCACATAGATCAGAGTTTAAATCTTACTTCTTACGGGTCCTCACACCTAACGTCCTCATCTGTGAAATGGAGCTGGTGGTACTGGGGGGGTCCATTGAGTAGCGCTTTACCATTCGAGACGAGCGACCCACTGCATCAGCATTCCCGGAGCTGGTTAGAAATGCAGCATCTGGGGTGGGCTCTGGATCAGAATCTACATTTACCAGCATTTCAGATGGATTCATATGCAAATAAAAGTTGAAAAGCCCTACTATAAACTAGATGAGACAACATCTAGCAGCAGTGGGGCATTTAATGGGCTCTCAATCAGTAGCAATTGTTCTTGTTTTGAGAAGATGTTAAAGATTATGAAAAGGATTATTTATTTACTTTCCCTATTATATTTTAAATATCAATATGAATCACCAGGTTTGAGATTTTTCTGCAGATATCGGACTAATAATTCAACTCCAGAGTCTGGGAGAGGCCCAGGTGGCTGACAAAGCACAGACAGGGTTGTTTTCCTTTCCTGTTGGGCTGTGCATCTGGGGAGGGGTAGGGCACAAATGATGCCGGCTCATCCTTTTCGGAAATGAAGACCCAGTCTTATTATATCATAAAAGTAAAGTCAGTGCTGACTCATACAATCAATTCTTAGGGCAAACAGCATTCCGTATAAACAAAGGGTAGGAATTTGTTCTTTAGAAATGAATAATTGGAAGCCTATTTACAAGACCATACATAGTTGTCCTCAAAGCTGGCTGCACACTGGGGTCTCCTGGAAAGTTTAAAAAATGCTGGTGCCCACTTTGGTTCCATTAGAATCTCTGGGTGGGACCCAGGGCACTGGTATCTTCAAACAAAACAAACAAACAAACGAACAAACAAACAGGTGATCCCAGCGTACAGCCAACATTGGGAACCACTGCTGTAAACTTGGAAAATCTTCTCTTGGAAAAGAATACAAAGGAATTGAACAAAATATGGCTATAGGAGCGCAGGCATGGTCTCAACTGTTTGAAGATGGTGTGGCTTGGGTGAGACAAGAAGAGGGAGAGACAGTCATCTGCCAGGCAAGGCCCAAGTGGCCCTGAAAATATTTGATGACATGCAGGTCTTCCTTTCTGGTATGAAGATGCTCACTTTTTCACTTGAGAGGCTCACTAGCAATAAATATAACATGTAGGCTGTGCCTTGAAGATGCGTCAAATGGCTTTAATGTGATCATTGCATGCAGGGAGCTTGGAAAACACCCATCTTTGCTTTCTGCCTTTCATAACTTTCTGCCTCAGGTTGGTCCCAAAGACCACTTGGCTTTAGCCTTAGATTGGTTAGATTCCTCCCATGGAGTGCAGACTACTGGAGGTGGTAACTGCTCTAAGGAATATTCCTTTTTGAACTTTAGACAGGAGTTCAAGATTATTTATATTTTATCTAATTAAAAAAAAAAGTTTCCAAGCCAACCAGATTCCAGAGAGCTTTCCTTGGGGGAAGTGAGAGGATTTCTCTTAAATCTTCTCCCCGAAACCCTAAATGTTGCTTTGTTCTCTTTAAACGCCACAGTCACAACATCAAAATATGAGGACAGAGAACTCAGGTCTGGAAAGAGCAGCTAGTCTCTGAGAGGATATGGAGTCCAGCTGAGAAAAAAAAAAATGGAATCTCTAACTTTACTTCTTTTTTATGACAGTTAAATATCTCCTGGTGTAGAAAACTAAGTGGAGGTGCTGGGCTGAGCCCTGTCGAACTACAGTTCAGACAAAGTGGGCTGGAAGGGTTGCATTGATCAGAGCCCAACTGGGCCTTCTGGCACAGCTACTAGTTCTGAGCACAGAGCTGACAGCATACAAATGCAGGGCACCCCTCCATTGCTGCATTCATCTGCGGCCGCGAAGGCATCCCCACCGAGTGGCCAAGGACACAGAATTGCCCTATCCAGGAGACAGCCACTCCAAGGGGCACGTGAACCTTGGCCATGGGGGCTCCTGTCCTGCATGCCTCAACATGGTGCCTTTCTCTGCCTTGGCTCTGCACTCACAGGGCCCCAGGACAGGTGTTTTCAGCCAGAATGCCCAATTTAGTTCTGAACAGTGGAAAATGAAAGAGAAAGAAAACACCAGTGATTCTGAGAGTCCATATTTAAAAACAGGAAATAGAAAAAGAGCAGGATAGGAGCCTTGTAACTAAGACAATGCCCCACAGACATGGAGTTTTGACAGCTTGGTGCTCTAGACGACTTAGTCCCGGCTTACCATACAGATTTCAGACTGATGTGACCTGTTGTTTGGAATCCAGACCCTCTTAAAATGCAGGGGTGGAGAATGAGGGTGCCAGGGGCTGGGGGATCTCCTGACCACTGGAAATTCCTCAGTCAAAAGATGAGGAGGGTGCAGGTGAGGAGGGAAGAAGGCATACACTCTCCCAGTTCTGTCGGTCCTGTGGGTCTGCAGGGGCTACGTGGTCCAGGGGCACCCTGGCCATGATTCTCATGCCCTGGCATGGGGAGGCAGGACTCCAGTTGTGTGAACAGGAGAAACAACGGGCCGTGAAGAAAAGGAAGGAAGAAAGGAAGACTATCTGGAAGAGAAGGTCTCCAAGACTTCAGCTGCCATGAGAAGCAACCCAGTCAGGTATTTTATGAAGTGATTTTCCTCATTGTCAATGATCAGAACCATACTGTTTCAGCTTTCTCATCTCCTGCTTTAGTTTTAAGTGTTTCCTTCCCTCTTTTCTCACCTTTCTATACTTGGTTTTCTCCATGGCCCAGCCGATTGGACATAGTCTGTGGATTTCTACATACTGTCCTGGACAAGGAAATGGAGGTTATTTTAGTTGTGCTGATCCAACAACTAAGGAGGCTTTAGAGCAGTGGTTCCTGAAGGATTTTTCACAGGAGATGTTAATTAGCATTATGTGAACTAAAAGGCTCTAGTGGTTTCATAGGTTTCAGAATTTCTTGGTTAAATCGTGTTAACTAGACATCTCTACTGCAGGATGTCTTTTAGCTTTCAGTATTCAAATAATCTTTACGAAATATATAGGAACAGCATATAGTATGCAGTGCTTCTATCTACCCATCTATCTATCTACCTGCCTACCCACCATGGAATCTGTTTTCAATAAAATTTCTTTGGATCAGTGTTTTGTTGAAGGAAATTTGAGAAATGCTAACTTGGAAAATGCTGGGAGCCAATAAGGAAAGGCAATATTAGCATTATGTGAGTGCACGGCTACAGTCCTTTCTTTCTGCTCTAAACCCTTTGGACAGCTCTGAGATGACCTTTAGTGTAGGTTTGCCCTGTACTGTGTGTGCTCCTCACCCCTTTCCTCAGAAATCCCCCGTACCTCTCTGACTCAGGATGATGCTATGAAACTGACATGCGATCATCAGCCTCATTCCAGCTACTATGGGTTTTTGTGCGTTTGCAGGGCATCATTTTTATTGTGTCAACATACATTTTTAGATTCCTGTGACTATTTGCTTTTTGTTCAACTTTGAGTGCATGTGTTTGTCTCATATTCCCCAACAGGTTACAATATCTATAGTCAAGGACGGAAAAAAGGTAGGCAGGATACTGACATTTTTTGAGTGCCAGCTATCTATCAGGAACCAAATTAGATGCTCTCACATAAGCCACTGCATTTAATCCCGACACCAACTGTCTGACCAGTGAGGAAACTGAGGCTCAGAAGGATGTGCTGACTTGACTCAAATGTCCAGCAGAGCGAGCATTCAAACCCAGGTCCATCTGCTTCAAAAGACAACACTTTCTCTGAGGCACCATCTTGTCTGTTCTGCAAACCTTCTCCAGGACAATGCACAGCACAGGTGCTCAATAAATATTTACAGATCATGATAAAAGTGCTTTCTTTACAACCTGGAGAATATTCACTTGAAGTCTACACTTTGAAAGTTAATTTAAAAACCAGTGGAAATTTTACCCCAAACCTGTGCAAAATGAATTGAAGCTACAAAATGAGAAATAACTTGTGATCATGAAAGCACTAGAATATTGTATTAAGTTCACATAAATACTGGCCAAGCGTTGCTCATTCAGAGCAAAGTGCCAGCCAGCACATTTTGGGCATCTCAAATTGCCACTAGACCTTGCATCTATGCACATGAAGGCAAAAGTGTTTCAGAAGCATTCTGGGCTAGACTTTATCAACCACCATCCAACAGCAAAGGGACTGGACAGTGTATGTGGCTCTAGGCTCTTTGCTGAGTTTGCTGCAGACAGACCATGGCTCTGCCCCCACTGTCAGAATCAGAGCAGTTCTCTTTTCTTTGAGAAGTGATCACTTGCCATGCTCAAATGCCACAAGAATCTTCCCGCCCTCCTTTGAGTCTGGCACCCTCATCATCTGTCGCTACTTGACGTAAGTTTCCAGAGCCAGTGGTGTGAACACGCTTCCTGCTTTGTTAAACTATCCTTTCTACATGATTTGACTAATCTACGGAGCAGTACCCAGGAATGGTAAATCTAGACAATGACAAAGAAGCACTGCAGTATATAAGTAGATTCTTGGTAAACTAATTTTTCCCCTGCCACTCTCAAAGCAATATAAACTTTGTTGTTCCTCCTGGATCTCAAATGCTTGTAATAAATTCTCTGAAATGTCAGTAATGTCGAACTGAGGGTTTTTTTAAGGAGATTTTCTTTCTTTCATAAAAGGAAAAATTGTCCCTTGCAGAGTATATGGGTAAATATGTTTTGTTTATTTTATTCAGTACTTAATACAGTTGGGTAAAGGATTTACATTTCCCACCCGACCTCTCACTGAATGAGTGAATCATGAATGAAGCTCTCAATTTTCTGGAAGGTAGTATAAACAGAAATAAATTCATGCTCTTTTATATCTTTAGGCTAATCAACATTTGCTTAACAAATTTATAGCACACAAAGCATTCTCATAAGTATGTTATATTTAATTTTCACGATAACTCTCTGAGCTTAGATGGATTTTCTTTTCCATCATAATAAAGTTTCTTTGGCTCTTTAGTCCAAGAGGAAGCCTTGCCTACCCCATGTGGACTCTTCCAGTTTTCCAAAGGTCCTCAGAACTTGGATTGCTTTGGGAGAATGCTGTCTACATAGTGATACTTCTATTATTTTTACTAGACTTACTTAATTTCATAAAATCATAAATTAGTTCAGTGAAAAATGTCAGCCAAAAGAGTTATTTGACTGTCATAACATTTCAGTTCAATCAAAAATGATTGCTTTATTATATCTGTGCAATGGGGAAGATGGATTTCTAGCCCCTTCTTTGCCCCAATTTGTTATCCAACATGCATTTGTTTTTCTACTGTGCAAAATTTGGTGCAATGTTCAACTAGAAAGTGAGAGCAAAGACTTGGCCGAAATTTACAATGGACAGATTTACGATGTCATTGACTTTGGAGGATTTTTGCTAACTAAATCATTTACACAGCCAGTACCAAAGCTGAGAGGGATGAGGGTGAGATGAATGAGGCACTCATTTCAGGCACCAGATTTAAAGGAGTGTGCAGAAACGTAGTAATCAAGATGAATAAGATCTTAATACAATATTTTAAAAATAAGAATGAGTACCAAAAATTCATGATCACCAAATGTTCATATGACTGATTTTTTTTCTTTTGCCTCAGACTCCAATATGGCTCAATACTGTTACTGATCCTGCATTTAAAAATTTGAAATTTTGTTGTTCATAGACTTTTGGCATTCATTTTGATTTTTGAAGATATTTCATTCAAACATTATCTGAATTTCTGAGAATACCCTTAAGTTCTATCTGAGATGAGTGCTTCCAAGCCTCACCATCGTCTCAGTCCTGGCTAGGAGAATTCTGCATAGTGATTTAGCCCCGTGTAGGTGAGAGATGTCTGAGTTCTATATTTACAGTGACCACACAAAGGAGTTACACGAATACACCCTCATAGTCACCCAACTCTACACAGTTTTAGGGGTTTGTAACATAAAACTCCAATGGACCTGAAGGAGTTCCAGAAAATATTTAATTTTACCCCCTCCATTTTATAAATGAAAAAACCTACAGAGTCTTGAGTAATATTGTGTTAAACTGATTAAGACTAATTGCTGTGGGGAGGCGGTTTGGCCTAGGACACTGGGTCTTTTCTATAGGGCAGACCCGTGATTGGAGACCATTAGCTTTACAGAAATTGACAGTCCTACAGGTCTGGCTCCTTCTCAAGGCTTTGGGCTCTTTGTTTTAAAAAGTGATAATGTACCACCTTCTCCCATCACATATGCACTTTGTAACTTAGTACTAAGTTTGCCAGTGGGAAAATATCTCAAATGGGAAGACCAGAAGGCGATGGCCACTGCGCAACCGAGGTGGGATTCCGATGCAGTTTTACTCTGCTGTGCCTGAGAGGTAACCAGACCTTTCCATTAGCAGATACACATGGTTGAGAATACATTTTATGCTCTCAAGCAACTTCACCTCCGAGGAGGTGACCGTGCCCCTCATTCCTCATACAAGCACAGATAGCTTTCACTCTCCAATTCCTACTGATCTCTCTCTCCCTCTGTTATTTATTAAAATGTGCAATAGAACAAGAAAAGGAAAAGATTATCCTGCATCCTGCCATGCAAGATGGTACGCAGGAGGCCAAGGTTAAATGCAGCATTTGGTTTCTTAAGCTTCTCTAATGTATAGGTGTGGAAAAGCAATCTGGGACCAGAGCTTATAGCAGTGACTCTCTGAGGATAAAAACTTGACTTTAATTTGGACTCTCTGGCTAAGATAAAATCTGCTTCTGCTATCATTATCCCACTTATGTTTGTCCTCCACTCTCTTTTCACTCTGCCACCCAGCTGAGTGGGAAGAAATTAACCTGACCTTGAAGAATACTCAGAGAATCTTCAGGACCATCGAGTTTTCAATAGCCAATAAAATTCCAGAGGCCTACTAACATTGAGATTATAGACTCATGGGCCTGAAAAAGACCTTAGACCACACAGATGAGGGAAATGAAGTCCAGAGAGCTAAAGTGACTTATCCCAAGTTATAAGTTAGTTGGAGGCAGGGTCAGAATTAGAAAGGGGACTCAAGCCCTGTGGTTACCCTCTTCCACCCACACCATGACTGGGCTCCAACCATGCCCAGCACATCTCCAGACTACTCAAGAGGGCATATATGCACAATAGGGCTTTTATAAGATGTTTGAAATTTTACCAGTGCAAATAAAAACTCCCAAGGAGTTTTCTTTTCAAGAAAATTCTTCTTAAAGGTCATAGAAAGGAGGCTTTTATTTCACCATTCTTATACTTATAGGGTCTCTATCCAGATTAAAATTACATATTGAAATTTTTTTTTTTTTTTTACCTAGATCATGTTTTTTGCCTCAAAAGATTGCTTCCATTTATGTTTCTGCTTCTATCAAACATAGTCTGTATTTTTAGTTTTGGGATTCAGGCACAGCCTGTGGACCGTGGGTTTGAGCAAAAATAAGGAGTATGGACTGCTCTCCATCCTGGCACCCAGGGACTAAATTCAGCTCACGGTGCATCCTGTTTGTCCCACACACTGTTTTTATAAATTTGAATTTGGGTTTTACAGCCAAGATTACTTTACTTATTTACAGGGACTGCCAGGCCCTGAAGACCTCTGCCCTTGCATTTCCTGTTTAGAACTTCTCTCCTCAAGCCACCTGGGCAAGAATGAAGCCATGGGTGGGTGGGTCTTGAATCTCAATGGAGAATCTATAGACAGACCTCCAGGGGCCAGCTTCTAGAGTCTGCTTTAGACCACCAGACCTCCTATAATGCTGAGTGATCAAAATTAATAAACAAAGTGATCCCCCTACCTGGGCTTCTTTGAAGGGATAACACTTTAGACTCATATCTGTCTTAAAACAACAACTTGGTTTTGTAAATGTAATCCTTTTCATGGAATTGAATAAAAGAGTGAAATAAAATGACACTGCAGTATTGCAGAAAAGCCCGGTAAGAGGTATTTGGAGACTTTTTGTTTAGAGTGTTACTACCCACCAACACTATTAATTTTTTTTCATCTCAAGAAATGACCTCGATGGCCGAATAGGAACAGCTCCAGCCTTCTGCTCCCAGTGTGAGCAACACAGAAGATGGGTGATTTCTGCATTTTCAACTGAAGTACCAGGGTCATCTCACTGGGGCGTGTCGGACAGTTGATGCTGATCCATGGGTGCAGCCCGACCAGCGAGAGCTGAAGCAGGGCGAGGCATCACCTCACCTGGGAAGCACAAGGGGGAAGGTAATTCCTTTTCCTGGCCAAGGGAAATGGAGACACACAACACCTGGAAAATTGGGTAACTCCCACCCTAATACTGTGCTTTACCAAGGATCTTAGCAAACGGCACACCAGGAGATTATATCCCACACCTGGCCCAGAGGGTCCCACGCCCATGGGGCCTCCCTCATTGCTAGCACAGCAGTCGGAGATCTAACTGCAAGGCGGCAGTGAGACTGGGGGAGGGGTGCCCACCATTGCTGAGACTTAAGTAGATAAAGCCGGGGCAAAGCTCAAATTGGGTGGAGCCCACCGCAGCTCAAGGAGGCCTGCCTACCTTTGTAGACTCCACCTCTGGGGACAGGGCATAGCTAAACAAAAAGCAGCAGAAACCTCTACAGATGTAAAATTCCCTGACAGCTTTGAAGAGAGCAGTGGTTCTCCCAGCATGGAGGTTGAGATCTAAGAACAGACAGACTGCCTGCTCAGGTGAGTTCCTGACCCCTGAGTAGCCTAACTGGGAGATATCCCCTAGGTGCAGACCGACACATCACACCTCACATGGCTGGGTACACCCTGAGACGAAGCTTCCAGAGCAAGAATCAGACAGCAACACTCACTGTTCAGCAATATTCTATCTTCTGCAGCCTCCACTGCTGATACCCAGGCAAACAGGGTCTGGAGTAGACCTCATGCAAACTCCAACAGACCTGCAGCTGAGGGTCCTGACTGTTAGAAAGGAAAACTAACAAATAGAAAGGACACCCACACCAAAACCCCATCAGTACGTCACCATCATCAAAGACCAAAGGCAGATAAAACCACAAAGATGGGGAAAAAGCAGGGCAGAAAAGCTGGAAATTCAAAAAATCAGAGCACATCTCTCCCGCCAAAGGAACGCAGCTTGTCGCCAGCAACAGAACAAAGCTGGATGGAGAATGACTTTGACGAGTTGAGAGAAGAAGGCTTCAGTCGAAACTTCTCAGAGCTAAAGCAGGAACCAAGTAACCAGCACAAAGAAACTAAAAACCTTGAAAAAAGAATGGATGAATGGATAACTAGAATAATCAATGCAGAGAAGACCTTAAAAGAACTGATAGAGATGAAAACCATGACACGAGAACTATGTGACAAATGCACAAGCTTCAGTAACCGACTCAATCAACTGGAAGAAATTGAAGATCAAATGAATGAAATGAAGCGAGAAGAGAAATGTAGAGAAAAAAGAGTAAAAAGAAATGAACAAAGCCTCCAAGAAATATGGGATTATGTGAAAAGACCAAATCTATGTCTGATTGGTGTGCCTGAAAGTGACGGGGTAAATGGAACCATGTTGGAAAACACTCTGCAGGATATCATCCAGGAGAACTTCCCCAACCTAGTAAGGCAGGCCAACATTCAAATTCAGGAAATA
>NW_012115511.1:3441898-3442239 GCF_000951035.1 Colobus angolensis palliatus
ATTTCCTGGACACTTACACTCTCCCAAGACTAAACCAGGAAGAAGTTGAATTCTTGAATAGACCAATAGCAGGCTCTGAAATTGAGACAATAATTAATAGCCTACCAACCAAAAAAGTCCAGGACCAGACAGATTCACAGCCGAATTCTACCAAAGGCAAGGAGGAGCTGGTACCATTCCTTCTGAAACTATTCCAATGAATAAAAAAAGAGGGAATCCTTCCTAACTAATTTTACGAGGCCAACATCATCCTGATACCAAAGCCTGATAGAGATACAACAAAAAAAGAGAATTTTAGACCAATATCCCTGATGAACATCGATGCAAAAATCCTCAATAAA
>NW_012115511.1:3444284-3488171 GCF_000951035.1 Colobus angolensis palliatus
GGGTACAGCACACGAACATGGCACATGTATACATATGTAACAAACCTGCACGTTGTGCACATGTACCCTAGAACTTAAAGTATAATGAAAAAAAAAAAAAAGAAATGACGTCACCCAAATATACCACACAACCTACTTACACTTACTTTTTTCTAAAAATATGGGAGCATCCGCACAGTTTTAGAAATAATTGCTGTCTTCTAAAGTTTTGTTTTTAAAGCAAAAAACCCAATTGACTGGTTTTCCCTGATAATCTACATTGCATAGTTATAAACTAATATCTTTCCAGCAGATTTTTGAATAATGTAAAAAGATAAAGTCCACATGAAAATAAAAGACTGTAAAATGAAATTTAGGCTACCATATATGAATTTAGTTGATCTTTATTCCCTTAATAATCTTCAGACAAAAACACTTTATAAAGATCATTACTTTGGACGGTTAAACATCCTTGCAATTCCTTTTAAACAGTTTTCTTTTTAAAAAGTTTAAACATTCCATGTTCCACAAACTCAAAAAGCCTGCAGCTAGTGTAAAAAATTTTTTTAAACAAAAAAATTCTCCATTTCCTTTATACATGCCTGTGGTAAAGGAAAAAAGTCCTTTTATGCCTACCGACACAGATTTATTCAAAATTAGTTCTGTATCTGCTCCGTAATGTTAAAAAAAAAAATTGTACCAGGTCACTCATTTGGTGGTCATCTGTTAGATCCACAGAAGTTAGAGTAACAACTCCTCTATATTTAAATGTACTCTAAACATATTATTAAGTTTATAAGTTAAAACTTCAACAATGAAAAATTAGAATATTTTCTCAGTGTTCCAAAGAAAGAAATGTAGCTCTGAGCCTTCATTTGTTGTAAAAACAAAACAAAACAAAACAGCCCTGGGATTTCCATGAGAAACTGTTAGGAGAACTTTTGGAAATTCTCCTAAGTTTATTTTCCTAAGGCTGAGTGGTCACTTCCTCTAAAGTCCTGTCAACAGTCATTCAACAAGGATTGTCTTCACTGGGATCTCACGGGCCGATAGAGATTTACAAAACACTGACAGTGTTCAGGGAAGGCTGAGGTCCACAGAGCTCAAAACTTTCACCTAATAGGAAGGAATATTGGACTATATAGGACAACTGGGGACACACCTAAGCAATTTCATTCCTCAAGGAAGGGCAATATTTTTCTTTGGTAATTTTACCTATTTTAGTGCCTGGGATAGAGAAATTAGATGGTATGTAGGTACATCTAATGTAAGTATTCTTAAAAAGCATTAAATTCATCTTTTGGAATAATAAAGTTGAATCCCAAATGCTGCCAACATTAAGGTTGCTGTAATCATGCTTTTTGTAAATTTGCTGACATCTGCTCTCTCGGTAGCTGTCAAGTGGACAAGGAAGAAGTTTTTGGTTCATGTTCATTTTAGTCTTGTGTCAAAGGTGTTATGTTGTCTCATCATCGTAAGATTTGTACAAATACATCTTAAAACTCCACTCATGTAAATGTTCAAATTGAAAGTAGCCCTGGCCCAAGTGCCCAGGAAAACACAATGACTCATTTCTCCAAAATGTGTTCATTTCTAGGAATGCTTTGGGCCACCACTGAGAATCCAAATTGAAAGAGATAAAGCTGGGGAGAGCTGGACTGACTGAGGTTCATGCCCACCACTATGGCAGGGGGATGAGATGGCATTTGAAACAGGTCCACAGGTTGCTCACTGTGTTGGACTTTGTCACAGTACTACAAATACACGGAGTCATCTGAAATCTCACAGGGAAAAATGTCATTGTGCAAGTCAAAGAATGGATGGCTTGGCTGAGTTACTAATTTCTGGATTTGATATGATGACATCACAGTCATTATGTTTTGAAACTAATTTATTTTAAAGACACCTAAGTTAAAAATGGTTTTCTGAAGTTTAAAGTCATATATATATTATATATATATAAATTATACATATATAAAATTTACGAATGCACCTACCATTCCTTCTTAATAGGTAGGTTATAGATGAGCTCTCATGATTAGCCTGAAATATCTATTTATGATGCCCTCAACCTCACAGTAATAAAGTAAGCCTATAGAAGTTTTATTCCTTTATAAAGATGCATATTGGTTGAGGCTCTTGGCATGAATTTAGAGTACTTGTTAGTCTGTGGAGTAATGGTTGGAATCTGGGACATAAGACTGGGGCTAAATTTCTTTGCCCTCCTAACCCCAGAGAGTCTTTAGAAAAATAGAAACAAAAGAGCACAAAGTACTTAAGGTGAGACACTGTTGTATTCATAATATAGAGAAATAACCACCATGCCTCATGGACAGTAGATGCAGTTCTCCACGGGGCTACAAAACTGTGCTAGTAATAATTTTAATTGGATGCTATCTTTGCTGCCTTCACAAAGTATCATAAAATGGAATTATTACAGGCTCCAAGTGCACTTATAGTGCTGGCCTCTCACAGAAGGAAACAGATAACATTTATCCTTTGGAGGGCAACGGAAATGGGCTTCTATTTGTTTCGTTTACATGCATCCCCAGTTGCCTTCTGGTTGCTTCTTCTTCCCTATGTCTAAGAGATCAATTTGAATTAGACGCTGCAGAACTGGATGCTAAGTTTTGCTGGCCCTCTGCCTTTGGGGATGGCACCACCTCACGGAAAGGTCCTTGGTGCTCCTGGGGGCGGATGGGAAGCACAGGGAGCATACCTGTAGAGGATTGGGTGGCGTGAGCGGTGAAGGCAGGCCATGTCCTGGAGACTGACTGGGTTTCTGCTGGGGGCTGGAACTCTGCTGGGTTGGAGATGGTTGGTTCTGGTGCTGGGGGTGGGAGTGGGGTTGGTGCTGCTGGGGCTGAGGTGCCTGTTGCAGCTGAGATGTAGGAGCTGGCGGCTGCTGAGAGGCGGGTGGTGGCTGCTGGGGTGGGGTGGGCTGTGACGGCTGCTGCTGGGACTGCGAGGGCGCCTGCGGGGCTGGCTGCGGGTGCTGGTTGGTTGACGGGGGAGGCTGCTGCTGCTGCTGCTGCTGGAGCTGGAGCTGGAGCTGCTGGAGCTGGGAGTTCAGGGATGAGGTAGCTACAAGGAGAGAAAGCAAATGTGGAGTGAGATAACATGACAAAATGTCTTGCTGGGTCTTGACAGCCTGTCCAGTGCAAGCAGAGGGTTTCCTTTAGAAAATTGTTGTCCTCCGCCCCCTGAAGCTCTTTGGTATTTAAGAGAGTTTTGAGGCACTGGGAGAACTAAGGTCACATCTGGGGAAAGTTTAGTATTTTGGGAGGACCAGAATATAACACATCAAGCATTACTTTAAAAGGTGGTGAACAATGTAAGCCAAAGGTGTGTGGTAGGAATGGAGATTATCTTTTAATTACTTTCTCTCTCTCTTCCTTTCCATACTGCATGGGAAATACACTCGTGCTTTCAAGATTTCATTTAGATTTTTGAAGTCCAACCAGTTTAGTTGTTTTGGTAAGTGTTTGACTGGAGTTAAGAACAAAAAACCAAATTGTTTGCAATTGCCTTTTCATCCATGATCAATATCATTAATGGTATCATTTTCACTTGCTGCTTCAGACCTCTATCCAGTTGCTTATACATCTTAGCGTCAAATTTCTAACTTTTTTTTTTTTAATTCAAAAGTAGTACATGCTTCTCCATTTTGCAGGGTCAAAAGCATGAGTCTGAATTTTTTGCCTACTTATTAAAGAGAAAGAATCCCTAAACTGGAAGGATGATAGCAGGCGACTGTGAACCAAATAGTGTGGGGATTAGACATCAGCACCTAAGGACAGGACAGCACCTAAGGACTGAGGGAATGAAATCATCTTTTAAGATCTTGTTATGAGAAAGGTAGAGTAGTGGGAGAAGGTGTCTTAGCACAGAGCATGCAAAATTTGTTCTCACATGCTCATGCAGCACTGAACAATTTCTGCAGCAGGAAGCTTGTTAGTTTGACCTAAGAGTGGTCTAGAGATATTTATGGCTAAAAACCAAGTTCACTTTCTTTTTTTGCCTAAATCTCAATCTAAAAGCTTTCTAACAAGTCGATGAACAAATAAATATATAAGGATCAATGTCAAACCCACAGGCCTTAAAGGAATGCGTAGCTGTATTGATGAAATGATGCGACCATTCCCAGGGGTATCAAATACCAATTCTGTGATCTCACATACCATGTAGGGCTTCCAACTTGGTCCAGTTGGGATAGCAAGTCCTCACTGGGCCATTAAACTACTCTAGGTCTGTGCAAGCAGTCCAGTGTGTGGCCTGCCTTGCGTGTAGAGCCAGGGTGCTCTGGGGCTTGTGATGTGATCTTAGAGATAGAGGTGGCAGGGGGGAGGCCTGGAAAGTACCCCAGCATCATCCCGTTTATTAGACCTTTTAGAGAAAGGCCTGCTTTTGCCATTTCCCCCTTTCTTCTGTTGTACAAAATCACATTTTATCAAAGATCTGGGAGCCCCACTCAATTCTGACATCCGCAGATCTTCTGCAGTCTGGAGGATCCTGGGGCAGTGGAGCCTGATCTCTCCTGCTGGTGGAGTTCCAGACTTCAGGGACCTGATTGCATCTGGCCTCCTGCCTGATTCAAATCAAGCCTAACCTGATGTCTTTCAGGTGGGGGCACATATGTCAATGCTTATTTCCATGGTTGACTTAAATACCATACTGTTTCATTTTGGTTAGAAAAGCATTTATCTAAATCAGCATTTAAAAACAGGAAAGTCCGGGAATATTGGCAGATAGCTATTGGCAGACGGGTAGGTGCAGCAGACCCTAACCTACTAATGAGCCCTGGGCCCAAATATGTCTCGCTTCCTCCATGTCCGTAAGTTCATATTGCTTGGATATTTGTTTTCCGTAACAGCAGCTTGACTGGAAAGGCATAAACTTAAGTCTTTGAGTTACATAAACTAATTTGACATCTGCAAGCAAAAAATAACAGAGAATAAAATATATTCAGGTATGTACCAGATGCAAAGGAAAGCAGGAGGGGTATATATGAATGTAACTTGGGTCTAAAAAACACCAAAGCCACCTACACACTAACAAGAAAATGAGAGTTAAAAAATGTGAAAATATGGTGCCTTGAAATGGCTCGTTGCATAAAGCATAGCGAAATATGGACATCGAAGAATGAGAAAACAAGATGAATAAAGTTAGGAAGGTTCAAGGATGTATTAATACTTGAACTACAAAGAATGTTTGCAGATAAAATGATGCTTGTTGGGGTAAAATTCTGACCCTAAGCAGGGAAGGTTAAAGACTTTACTTTCTTCCCTGGTATTTATGCCCTTTTATGATGGTTTCCTCTCTGTCTTGTTACTATACATGACATAGGCCAATGTTAAATGTAAAATTTACAGAAACAGCAGCTATGAAAGGAAAAGGGATGCACGGAAATACATTATGAAAATTTAAAAATTTAAAATTTTGAAAAAGAAATACAAAACAAAATGTCATCAAACCAAATTTCCTAGAGAGAAGAGAGAGTTACGGCAAAGCCAGTGTCTTGAAACTTTCCAAATAAATAATTTAATATGACATAGGAGTAGCCAAGAATCTTGCATTTCTCAACTTGTTCAGTTTCTATATATTAGCTGTAAATTGTAAACAATTTCTCATATTGAATCTTTGTTAAAAGTTTCCTCAGTAAACCCCTACACATAAATGGAGCCACATCATCAGAGGTATCAGAATTATGTCAGATGGAATTTACACAAGAAAAGTCAAAAGCACTTGAAAAGCAAGTCCGTGGAAGATTCTGGAAAAATACAAATGTGTCCTATACTTGGCAATGTACAGAAAGCCAAATGGTGCTCAAATGCTAAAGGAAGTAGGATTTCTAGCAACATCCTAACCTACTTTATGCCAAAATATAAGATCATACTATTATAATCACTCTAGTCGGTATCTCCACTTCAGCATTTACTTGGACTTCTCAGGCTCAGGCAAATGTGGGCATGACTGGCAAACTGGTGGACTGGGTGTGAGAGCCTGTTAGGAAGGAGCACAGCCATTACTCACTGCTGTTCACACACCTCTGGGTATTTCTGGGAGCTGGAGTAGCCTCACCCAGCTATGTTTACAGAGGGCAGAAAACCCATGCTAACGAGAAAGGAAGCAGCAGGGCTTATCACTGAAAGTGACCAGGAATCCTGGAAAGAAGACTTGTGGTAATGCTTATCCAAACCCATCCTCATCCCAGTCCCCACAGTGCAAACCTGGTCCTAAGGAGAGAAAGAACACCAAGGAAAAACAAAAAGAGTAACCTTGAAAATATGACACTAAGCGAAAGAAGCCGGACAGCCTTGGCCACATTCCATTTATATGAAATGTCCAGAATAAGTGAATCCATAGAGACAGAAGGCAGAGGAGTGGATGCCAGGCTCTGAAGGTGGAAGGGATGGGGAGGAGCTGCCCATGGGTGTGAGTTTCCTTTTAACGTAAAGAAATAGTTCTGAAACTAGACAGGGGAAATGGTTGGACAGCATTGAAAATATACTTAATGTCATTGAATCGTACACTTAGTTAATAGTTAAAATAGAAGATTTAATAAAGAGGTAAATAAAGTGGCAAGTTGTACGTGATGTGTATCTGACTACAAGAAAAGAGCTGTTTATATTCACACACTGGGGACCAAGTTACATTGCCTTGGGAAGCCACAGGGCAAGAGCATATTCTCCTCTGCTCTTCATGGTTTTATGGTCCTGAGGGGTCAGGGCAGCCACCAGCGAGGGCTGTCCTGGTGGAGCCACAGGAGAGACTTGGCCAGGATGCCGGCACAGGGAGAAACACACTGTGCCCACTGGAGAGGCACAGGTTTGGCAGGGCAGGGCGTTGGGAACTGTGGACTCGTTTTTAAGTGCACACAAGACCCCACCCCAGTGGCTTTGAGAAATGCTGGGGAAGACTTGGAAGCTGGACACTGCGCAGACAGAGAACAGCCAAGGAAACTTGGGTTAAAAGTAAGACAGTGCTTCATAGTTTGAAGATACCTTCATTTAATATGACGAATTAGCTTTTCAAGACAACTATATGGATAGATGGTGTTATTGCCATGTTATACACATAGAACTCAGTCTCAGAAAGGTTAAGTGATCTTCCCAAGTTTACACAGCCAGTGAATACCCTCGGCACTTCCCAAAACCTCTTACGTGACAGGATTATTTGTAATGATGAGGTAACCTATTTTCTCCTAAGGGTTTGATCACAGATGACTGCTCACGTTCAGAAAGATGCCCTCCAAGGCTGTGCTTGTGAGAAGAGGTGGCTCAGCTATCTCATTATTGAGCCTAAATTGAAGGGTCTGCTTGTTCAGCTCCTGGGAAAATGTACAGTTGTACCTCAGTCCTACTGCAGGCAAATCATTTGTTTTAAGCCTGCTGATGAGAAATGTCAATGTATGTTTTCAAGATAAAGATGCTAATTTGAGTATGAGGCATGAGTTATTATAAGGAACAGAGAAACGTGGCTGGGGGAAGTGTGGTGGTTGCAGGAAGGGAGGTGAGAGGTATGAATGGAAAGGAGGTGGAGAAGGGCCATGGTACATGTTATTCACACCACTAGTTTACCTTGATGGTAAGAAAATGCTTCCTCCATGCTTAAGACATAGGGCGGCAGCAGCATTGTGCTCAGGCCTCATGCCAGTTTAAGGAAAATAAGTAGGCATCAGCTTACTTTGTCCACAGAACTCTGTGACATGTTGTCTCTAGAGTATTCCCCAGGGTGGCATCTAAGAGTTCTCCAGCTGGATTTGTCCCTAACTGAGGGAAGCAACTCCCAGATCAGCCCCAGATGTAAAGAATCAATGGGCCTATGGAAAAACCTGTGTTCCCTGATGTAGCCTTTGCCTCCCTAACTCTGTATTTATTGTGTGCTTTTGCTCCCCACTAAGGTCTCTAGAAGAAGAAAAACCAGGAATCTCGGAACAACCCAAAAGGAGGAATCTGAGTTAGTAAATGGAACACCCACACATGCCCATTAGGTAAGAATACCTCAGGGAGCTGAATCAAGGTTGCAAATCAGAAACCCTTTCTGGTGTCCTCAGTTAGGGCATCCCTAGCCTGCACTTGCAGATGGAAGTTTTGCAAAGTTGGTGGGAAAAGATAGATGGCTGGGGACTGGGGATTTTTAAAAAGTGTAGAAGGTGAAAACTTGCTGGGAGGTCTGCCTTTATTCTCTTTTTTGTTAATCTTTCACATTTTAGATTCAGGAAGTACATCTGCATGTTTGTTACGTGAGTCGATTGTGTATAATAGTGGTCATTTGGCTTCTAATGTACCCATTCCTCAAATATTGAACATTGTACCCCAGAGGTAATTTTTCAACTGTCACCTGCCTCCAAGCCTCCCCTTTTGGGAGTCCTCAGTGTCTAATTTCTATTTTTATGTTCACGTGTACCCAGAACTCTGCCTTTATTTTGGCAACAACGCCTGAAACAAGCAAAGTCAATTCTGCCCCAGAGATTATGATGTGTGACCATCTCACATATGGTCAGTGTTATCAGCTCTAGAAGTATTGCTACATATGTCCTTAATCTGCCTTTTTGCTTCTTTTGCATTTATGGTGGAGATCTAAGTGTCTCTTGAGATGTCAGGGGAAAATAAAGAGATAAATTCTTCCAATGAAAACATCCCTACACATTTGCTTGCATTGTCTGAGCCACCCAAGCTTCTTTCTTAAGGCTGATTGTTTCTGCCAACCCTAGCAGCCTATCTCAAATTGTGGACCAGAATCACGAGCAGGAGCTTGTTAGGAAATTAGATTCCAGAGAGTAGGGCAAAATCTGCGTTCTAAAGACCTACCTTAGGGGATTGGGAGCCATTACCCTTGGGGCTCCTAGCAGTCCTACAGGGAGCTGCAGCAAATGGGGAGAGTGTGACTTTTCCCTTGACTTTCAACCAGACCAGCTTGCAAACGCGGCTTCCCAACACTGAGACTATTTTTAGTTTTATTGTTATTTTTATTTTGAGACAAAGTCTCACTCTGTCACCCAGGCTAGAGTGCAGTGGCACAATCTTGGCTCACTGCAACCTCCGCCTCCTGGGTTCAAGCAATTCTCCTGCCTCAGCCTCCCGAGTAGCTGGGACTACAGGTACGTGCCACCATGCAAGGCTAATTTGTTTGTAATTTTAGTAGAGATGGGGTTTCACCATGTTAGCCAGGATAGTCTCGATCTCCTGACCTCATGATCTGCCCGCCTCAGCCTCCCAAAGTGCTGGGATTATAGGTGTGAGCCACCATGCCCGGCCTGAGACTCTTTTAAACAAATTTTTCTGCCATTAGAAAAAAAAAAAAATTGAAACAAGATCATTGTTTCAATTTGATCATTGCTAGAAAGAAAAGAAATAGACATCTGGAAATAACCCAATGTTCTTTAGTGCCTTTTGTTTTGGAAATTAGGGCAATTCACCAACCATTACTGCCTTTGTTGACGTTTTAGGGCACACTCTTACTGGAATGTTTTAGGACAGGTTAAGTCTGAGACATAACATTAGCTTTTAGATGCCTCATTAAATAGGAAAGATAAAAAGCGAAGGATGAGTGCTCCCTGTAAAGCAGAATGAAGAAGCTATGCTGGACTACCCCAGGAGACCTGCTCAGCAAACTGTTGGGGGAGAGGGTAAGGACTCAGAGGTGGCAAGTCCCCCATGAGTCCCAGAGGGTGCTTGTTGAGGTCTCTTTAGGGAACAGCTGACTTTCCCACTATTTCCACCTGCAGAATAACCCCACCTAGGCCTAAAATCTCAAAAAAGTAAGAGAAAGAAGTTGAGAAAACATTCTAATGTGGATGTGGGCACCCCAAAGTAAAGTGCTTCTCCTCTCACCCTAAAAAAGCCAGTCAGCCTACAATCTCACCCCAAAACACTGAGCTCTCCATTGCTTTTCCCAGTCCTTCCAGATGTCTACTGAGTGCCAACCAAGATGAAAGAAGAACAATCCACACCTAGACAATTTCCCCATGAAACTGCAGGACACCAAAGATAAAGATCTTTTAAAATCCAAAATGATTTTGGAGAGAAAATGAGGGGCCACACATCAAGAAACATAAATCAAACTGCTATCATACCTCTCATTAGCAAAACTATATAGCTAAAATCAGAGGACCAATGCCTTCAAAGTTCTGAGGGAAAGTTATCTCCCACCAAGAATTCTGTTGCTAGCTCAACTGTCTGGCCAGGGCCAGAGCAGAGGAAGGCCCATTTTGGAACTTAGAAAGACTTAGACATCTTATCTTTATATAATTGTATCCTTACATACTTTTTCTTACAAAGTTGAATAAGGTTATGAACGAAGAAAGAGGAAGACAAAGGACTCAGGAAACAGCGTTTAAGTCACTCAAGAGAGCAGCACAAGGGAGCCCCACTGCAATAGCCGTACAGCAGTTCAGACAGCAGCCGGTCCACAGCAGAGCATCGGGGCAGCGGCTGTAAGGGGAAAAATCTGCAGAAAAACGGGGGATTCCGTAGTAATGAAAAAATATCTGAGATTTTGGAAGAATCTGAGAACGTGAAAAAAGAAACAAGAAAATTTAGGAAAAGTCAAAGCTGTCTGGGAAAGTCACAAGTCGAATATGAAGCAGCTGTTCCAAATTAGAACAAGAAGTAATTGAGCTTCCAGGAGAAAAACTGTTGGATTCAATGCTGAAGGAAAGGTAAGAAGTGAAAAGATGCTAGCCACATCCTAAAGAAGATACACATTTTTTTTTGTAATAATAATGATTTCAAAAGGAAGGGCAATAAGAAATTTCTGGCAAAACAAACAGCATAAGAAAAAAAATGCATGGTTTTATAAGAAACAATAAGAGAGACAAACAATATAAACCAACTGTGCAATAAAATGTGATGTACTACTTATCAGGGAAATGTAATTCAAAATCAGAGCGAGGCTGGGCACGGTGGCTCACGCCTGTAATCCCAGCACTCTGGGAGGCCAAGGCAGCCAGATCACTTGAGGTCAGGAGTTCAAGACCAGCCTGGCCAACATGGTGAAACCTTGTCTCTACTAAAAAATATACAAAAATTAGCTGGGTGTGGTGGCATGTGCCTGTAGTCCCAGCTACTCTGGAGGTTGAGGCAGGAGAATCGCTTGGACCCAGGAGGTGGAGGTTGCAGTGAGCTGAGATCATGCCACTGCACCGTAGCCTGAGTGACAGAGCGAGACTCCGTTTCAAAAACAACAACAACAACAACAACAACAAAACAAAACTAGAGTGAGATACCACCTCACTCTGTTAAAATGGTTATTACCTAAAAGAAAACAAGCGTTGGTGAGGATGTGAAGAGGGAACACTTATATACTATTGGTGGGATTACAAACTAAGACAGCCTTTGTGGAAAACAGTATAGAGGTTCCTCAAAAAGTCTAAAATGGAACTACTATATGATCTAGCAATCCCGCTATTAGGTATATATACAACGACAATGAAATCAATATAGTCAAAGAGACATCTGTACCCCCATGTTTATTGCAGCACTATTCACAATAGCCAAGATATGGAATTAACCTAAGTGTCCAGCAACTGTGAATGGATAAAGAAAATGTGGTACATATACACAATGGAATACTGTTTAGTCATAAAATGAATGAAATTCTGTCATTTGTGGCAAGATAAAAGAACCTGGAGGACATTACGCTAAATGAAATAAACCAGACACAAAGAGACAAATACCACATGATCTCACTCATACGTGGCATCTAAAAAGAAAAGCCACAGAAGCAGAGAGTAGAACACTGGTTACCAGAGAGTGGGGAAGGGTCAGGGGAGGAGAGGCAAAGCTTGGTCAATGGGTACAGACTTAAAATTAGATAGGAGGAGTAAGTTCTGGTGTTCTGTTGCACAGTAGGGTGACTATGGGTAACAGTAAGGTATTGTACATTACAAAGTAGCTAGAAGAGAAAATGATAAATGCACGAAATAATGAATACAACATAGATATGCATGGAAATATCAAACGGTAACCCATAAATGTGTACAATTTCAATGTCAACTAAAATAAATACCTTAATTGAAAGTAAAATGTGGTGTGATTTTGAGCACTTGGTGGAGTATGAAAGGATGATGCACTTGGATGTTTTCTTTGAGTAGCACTAAAATCCACACTGAGAGGAACACCTGATCACTGCATATTTTTTTGGTTCTGCAGGAAATAATAAGGTAGCCATATTAAAGTCAAGAGTGTTTACTGACTTGTAATTTTTAACAATAATAAACAAAGCATGAAAGATTTCACGAGAACACAAAGCTATCATCCTTGACTATGTGGAAGGGAAAACTTGGTGGGAGAGAGGAGGGAAAGGGAGGACAGGGGCACTGCACGGAGAGTAAAGAGATGGCTCTGTAGGTGACAGAACAAATAGAGACTTAAATATGCTACTTAAAATTATACAGTTAACTAAAAATAATGCTATGCTTCTCTTCGGAGCAGGGAGATAAAGACAGTGAGAGATGTTGTAAGTGAACTAAGCCCTCATACTCCATAGCAGGAAATGAACAGATGATACAACAAGTTAATAAAAGACAGAGATAAATTGGAAGTCTTTGGAAATACGGAGGTAAACTCAGAAAGCCTAAAACCAGAAATGGTTAAATGTGATTCCCCTGGGGAGTAATCCTGAGGGTGAAGAGGAGGATGGCTGAGAACTTAGCATGTTTTCAGAAGCCTTCGGGATTGAACTGATTTTTAACCACATGCATGTATTGCACTGACAAAAAATTTAAACAAAAATTAGTTTCAAAACTATGGCTACATTTTATATGATAACAGCAAATTCCTATATTTAAGGAACTGTTTTAAGCATTTGACATTAATCTCTTCATTGGTTTTCTCAACAACCTTATAAAGTAAGACTCCTAAATCAGACTCTCTCAGATGCAGACCCTGATCTAAGGATTTGAGCACAAATGATTTAAAGAAGGGCTCCCAGGAAAAACCAGGAGAGGAGCGAGGACACCGGGATGGGAGGGCAAGAAGCCAAACAAAGGCAGGATTTCAGGGCAAGTCCCAGCCTCATCCTGATTCCAGGGAGCTCTGAAGCATAAATGACACCTTCGGGATTATCCTGCTTCACAGAGTCCCTTTATTCCCTTGACTCCTCCCAACACCAGTGAGTCACTGATTCCAGCTGGGGACTGGGCATAAACTCCAAAACATTTTGAATTTCCGTAAGGGGGAAGCGACTTCCATGCCTAAGAATCAAATAACTTCTAAGAATCAAAGTATATATGTATTATATATATTTACAATATTATATACCATATAATATTTTATACATATTTACAATGTTATATGTTATAAATATATTACACCAAGCCATGTTAAAGACACAGATGGCTTCCCATTTATTTGCTGCCTATAGTCTCACAGTGATATGAGCAATTATACACGTGGGATAAAATAATATTGGGACACTGTAAATTGAGATGAAATAACCATTTCATCTCTTCTGCATGGACTAGACATTGTTTCTGTCTAGTATATCTAAATATTCTTGAACTGGTGAAGGTTTTAACATATTTGACAGAAACTAAATGTCTATCAGATGAAGGTTAGTCATTATTACTGGAAGTACAGAAAGATGGTATCAGAGAAGCCAATTCTGAGGTTGGAGTGCTGGTCAGAGGCCATGCCCTATCTGGTCCAACTGGCAGGCATATCCCACTGTGTAGACACATTGTGGCCATTATATCTCTGAACAAATTGACATGTCAAGTCCTGTATTTATACTCATCTTGTAACCTTCTGACAAGATAAGGATTTTCATGGAATTGTCCTTTATAAGCAGAGAAGGTGTTGACCAAAGGGCAATAATATTAGTGCCCCTTGACAATTATATTTCTTTTTGTAAATTAAAATGGGCATTCTGGATTTATAATTTATCTTCTTCAGTTTGAGTCAGCATTGTGACATTCTGATCCAGCCTAGGACACTAATTAAATTGAGCTTGTTGCCCTAGGCTGAGATCTAGACCCTATATGGGACCAAATTCATCTTTGGCTCCACTGATGATACCAACTGTGGCATGAACCTTCTTTTGAAAAGTCAACAATGGACATTTGTTCCTGATAGATGAAGAAATATTCCCTAGGACTATTCCATAGGATGCTAGTTCCCACATATGCTCCAAGAAAAAAAAGTGTCCAATGGCCAAAAAAATTATTTTGGAGATACTGGATGTTTCATCCTATTTTTGGAAATCCAGTGAGCATTAGAATATTAATGGGTAGAATTTCAGCATTAAAGAAACGTGATTAACATTTTCTATCCAATACCAACCAAACTCATTTGACCTTGGAACGCCATCTTTTTTTTTTTTTGACACAAACTAATGCATACATATATGGAACTAATATTATTGGGAGGGCCCACTTAGAAATAATCTGAAGGTGTCACTGTCTTTATTGTCAGACATGAGCATTTTATAAATGAAAAAATTTTATACATATGTCTATATATATATACACACATATAATTTTATATATATATGATTTATATATTTTATATCAGGATCTCTGGAGGACATGATGAATTATTTTCAATATAAAATAAACTTAACACAATTCTTTTTCTTTTTTATAGTGGGGAGGTCTCACTCTGTTGCCCTGCCTGGCCTTGATCTCCTGGCCTCAAGCGATCCTCTCAGAGTAGCTGGGACTACAGGCATGTACCAACATACCCAGCTTGCCTAATGAAATTCTTGTTTACCCCTAATAAGATTGCATGTGTTAATTCATATGTCAAGCTTATCCAGTGTGATGAAACTGGCAAATTCACACTAAAGAGAAACTTTGAAGGTAATAATCATCTTTGATTGATAAAAAATATAAATGTGTTAAAATGTAAATATGTGTTAAGTGGGTATATGCATATGAATTTCTGTTTTTTTTTTTTTGTTTTTTTTTTAGACAGAGTCTCGCTGTGTTGCCCAAGCTGGAGTGCAGTGGCATGATCTCAGCTCACTGCAAGCTCTGCCTCCCGGGTTCACACCATTCTCCTGCTTCAGCCTCCTGAGTAGCTGGAACTACAGGCGCCCGCCACCATGTCAGGCTAATTTTTTGTATTTTTAATAGAGACCAGGTTTCATCATGTTAGCCAGGATGGTCTCGATCTCCTGACCTCGTGATCCGCCCACCTCAGCCTCCTAAAGTGCTGGGATTACAGGTGTGAGCCACTGCACCCAGCCTGAATTTCTTAATAAATGCAGTTTTCATGAAGGCAAAGTATTTCAGATAGTCTGGTAGGAAAGGTGAAAGAAACACAAAAAAAGGGTCTTAAAGTGTGCAAAGGTGGGAAACTGGAGCTGGGACTTTCTGACCAACTTGGGTGAGATAGGAAGCAGCTCATAAAAGTGCTCATGTCACATTCAATCCTATTATTTTTCCTCCGTTAATGTGAAAAAGACCTATTTACATCTTTGATGACTTCTTAGAAGGCCAATCCACCTTCGAGGTTAAAAGGTTTAAAATTACAGCTAACATTTATTGAGCATGGGTTTTCCAGGGATACTTTTACTTTTATAAAAATTAAGGTAGAAGAGAACCCATAAGCCATATTCACTAAAAGTTATGCTACATGTACGGGGGGAAGGGAGAAGTATGCTCAGTTTATATTCCTATGTTAATAAAATAATTCTTTAAATTAAACAGACAAAGCAAGATGCACCCTGGCTTTCAAAGGATCAGTGTTTGCCTTTCCCTTCAAAGGGAGATTTGTAGGAGAAAATATTACAGACAATTCAGTGGCTACTGTGCCTGGTTTAAACACGGCACTATGCTCACTCAAATTTCTTTTAGGCTATAGACACATGGGCCAGTGCTTATTTTCATGGTTGATTTAATCCACCCCCTGTGCCAGTGTGGGGATTATTCCCTACAGTTATTCTCCAGTGATCTGTCAGTTCAGATTAAAAAAAGTTAAGTGACAAAGATGTGGTGGCTGATTCCTTTGGAAGGCTGTGGAAGCTGGAGTATACAGCAAGAGACTTCTTTTTAAGGATCTGCTATGTTCTTTCTTTAATTGCCCTCATATCGCCACGAATCTTTCTTATCTAGGCTGAACTTTAAAGTTCCTAAACAGGCAATTCAATTTTGTTCCTACACAACAACTTCAGGGTTGCTAAAAAGGGTTTCCAGATCATAATTCATTGGCTCTTGCTTAGTTTTTAAGAAGAGGAGATAGCATATATTTCCTCACTTTACAGATGAAATCTAAGACATGATTCTAGGACCACGTGGATCCTAGCTTTGCTTGGGATACACAATAAATAGTAATACTTTCTCTTAAGCTACACCTCTTTATATTTTGAGATATAGGATTCAAAATATACCTTTGCCAGATTTGTAATTCTGTTCCAGATTCTTTGAGAAGAAACCTGAAATAAAAATGATTTTAATTGTATAGCAAAATGTTACTCATGTTAAATGGTAAAAGTTACTCATATCATAAATATTATTATTATTCTCACTCTTATTTTCTCTTTCCATCTCTACAATAGAATTCTTTAGTAGGATTATGAAGATACTGGATGAGTAATTTGGTTACTTTGTATTGATGTGCAAATCAGTCATTTAATTCATGTATTCATTTTAAAGGCTTTCGTATGTACTAAGCTAAAAAGAAGGCAACTGACAGCTTTAACAAAATAATTACATTAATTCTATACTCTGTTGTGAGAAAAGGGTCATCAAAAATAGAATCCTGAGAAAATTCCTAAAAAACAATACAATGCTGGACTACTAACAGGGCTAGGATGTAATATGGTTGCATCACCTATATAATTACAAATGTTTTCTGCAAATGTCTCGTGGATTTCAGCCAGGATGGTTGGTCTTGCTTATGAGAAGTAAAACTGTATTATTTTTACTTTGTCTACTGCAATGTGGACAAAGGGGGCAAACAGAAATCGATCAGTCAGGATAGGTTAGGTTATGCTGTGATAACAAGCAACCTCGAAATCCCAGTACAGTTTACTTCTTTCTGTGTCCTAAATCATCAGGGGGCTCAGCTCATTGTAGTCACTTAGGTGGCCAAGCTGGTGGAGCATCTACTATCTTGAACATTACCAGAAGGAAAGAGAGCTTTTGAGAGTGGAAATTAAATGCTCTGGGCCAGAAGTAGTCCCCATCACGTTCTCTTGAAACTCATTGGCCAGCACTGGTCACGTGGCACCACTTGAATGCAAGGAGACCAGGAAGTGGCAAAGCATCAACTCTCAGGGGGAGAACCAGGGAAGTTTGGTGAACCACGGTAGTGACCTCCACAAAGGTCTCACTCTGCCCCTCAGATGGTTTCCATATTTATCACTTCTTTTCCATTTTCATTTCCTTTTAACCTCATTATGTCTTGTCTGCATCATTGCAAGGGCCTTTTTTTTTTTTTTTTTTTGATGGAGTTTTGCTTTTGTCGCCCAGGCTTGAGTGCAGTTGTGCTATCTTGGCTCACTGCAACCTCCGCCTCCTGGGTTGGAGCAATTCTCCTGCCTCAGCCTCCCAAGTAGCTCGGATTAGAGGCACCTGCCACCAGGCCTGGATAAGTTTTGTATTTTTAGCAGAGATGAGGTTTCACCATGTTGGCCAGGCTGGTCTCAAACTCTTGACCTCAGGTTATTACCTGCCTCAGCCTCCCAAAGTGCTAGGATTACAGGTGTGAGCCACCATCCCTGGTGGTTCAAGGGCCTCTTAACTGTCCTCTAATCTCTTGCCTTCCTCACTCTCTCTCTCATTCATTAAATTAACAAATGTTATCAAGCCATTTGCCAAGTGCCCATCTGCCACCAGAATTATCTTTGTAAAACACAGATAGGATTATCCTATTAATTTTTTGAAAAGAAGGGAATATGATATCTCTCAGCACAAGGAATTAAACCATAGTGCTCAGCCCAATATTAGATAATGAGGGAGGGCACTCTGACTTCAACCCACTTTTCTAGAAACACCCTGACCTCTTCTGAGAACCTCACTTCTGGTCCAGAGCTAGAAGCTGATGGTCCATGGCCATCCACAGCCAGCAGATGGGAATGTCCTGCTTCCACACATGGAATCAGGGCTTGAAAAAAGCTTGAATTGGTTGACAAGAATGTAAAATCAGGAGAGCCTCCACAAAATACGCATTGGCCATTTTTCTTAAAAACAAAACAAAACACAACCACACATCCAGAAGGTTTGGCAACATGACCCTGTGTGGGGACTGGAGCTGAGTGCAGCTGTCCTCTTGCTGGGATCCATGGCAGCCAGAATGAACGGCCCCCTCTCCTGAAATTCTATGAGGGAACATCCTGTTGTGCATTGCACCACAATTAATGTGTCCCTGGATGGTTCTTTTACCAACTAGCTCCCTAAGGAAAGTAACCATTTTCATGCAGGACTTTTTTTTTTTTTTAATCTTCCTGTCTTCTCTCTCAGCAACCTGCATATAGCAGATGTTCACTAAATAATTAGGAATTATAATTGTAGGGAGCTGTAATTTGATTGGCCACTTGATGACTTCAGCTTATTCTTCTTACCTAACATGTATCATGTGCTTGCTTTGGTTAAGTTCACAAAAGTAGAGATATCATTGGAGAACTTCTGAGGTTCACAAGATCCACTGCTCAGGGTTCTGGGAGACTACCTCTAAATCATGTGACCTCTGAGCCTGCAAGGAGTTGCAGTTAATTTGGGGGAATGGTATACATTTATTTTTCTAAAAAATCAAATTCTTGTGTTCCTTTTTTGAAAATATGTAACTGTACAGGCCAAGGCAGCCACCTGGATGCATCTGGAGCCATATCCTAAAAATTCTGCAAAATAATTTTGTTTATGAACTAGCAAGTTATTAAAGGAAGTGAATGAACAACACTTAAGAATTCAGGATTTGAAGGTGTGCTATAGGAATTCAACAGGAAATATGTATATGAAATGTGGTCAAAGAGGAAATGACAAGCTTAGAGAGCCCTGAAAGGTTATCTGGATAAACAGAAAAGTACTGCAGGTAGGTCTGAGATGGACAGATTAAGTCATAATCTTAGAAGAGTGAAAAATGTCATCCTAACCAAGGGCTGACCCAAATTCCACTCAATCTGGAGAGACACATAATAGAGCATATGGATTAAGAGGGTTTGAGTTGAAGGTCAGGTTTTTAGTCTGTCTGGGCTGGCAGGATGTAAAAGTCAGCCAGGCATAACAAACACATTGCCCTGTTGAGCGAGCGGGCGGCAGAAGGGCCGAAGCGTAAGGTGCATGTGAGGCCCATGGGTCAGTTACTCACTTCTCTTCCCCTGGCCATGCTCCACTCTTGGCCATCTGCAATTGCATGCTCTGTCACTAAGGGGAACCAGGCAAAAGTATAGGATGGATGAGCACAGATTCGCTAACAGGGCAGGTAAAGCAACTCACAGATCCCTTCTACTCACAATGAATTAGAACATTTAACACTAATTTCAAACAGTTTATAGAAAAGCTATTTAGAGGAGGATGAGAATTTGAGTTTTATGGCAAGATAGCAACTCCAAACTATAGGATACTTACTTCATGAAGGCTCTCATTGTCTGGACCTACGTAATAGTCTGCTGTTCTCTCTCTCTCTCTCTCTCTCTATATATATATATATATACACACACACACACATATATACACACACATATATATATAATTTTTTTTTCTTAAAAGTACAGCTCCCTCCTCCCCTACCTCTCTTTCTCCCTCTCTCTTCCTCCTTTTTTCCTCCTCCATTTTCCTCCCTTCCTTTCAATGCATCTTCTCTCCTTACTCTAAAAATACATTAAGCCCCTGTGTTATGCTGGGGAATGTGCAGGCAATTGAACTTATAAACATAACTTCAACTGTGATTCTGCCTTCCTGCACTTCATTCACATCCTGTCTGGGAAAACAGACATGCAAATGCTCAAGCACAAGGAGATATGTCAATATTTCTTCTTGGTTAATAATTTTCACTGTCTGCCCACATCTCCAGAAAAAGTACGCATCCTCTCCCTTCACATCAAAACCCTTCACGACTCTGCTCCAAGCCTACTTCAGGTTTTAGCTGCCAACATTCTTCTGGGTGTAACCTCAAACTCCAGCTGCCCATTGCATGTCATTTCACACTCACACCTGGCTTTTGCTCATGATTTGTTCTGCTTTCTGAAATGACCCCTTAGTTTCCCCTCCTTCTGTTTCCCTCTGTCATGATCCTACCCTTCTTTCAAAGTTCAGCTCTCTTTTCTGGGCAGCCTCTTCTGCTCCCATTTACACATAGTAGGTGTAATGAAGTGATGCCCTGGTTATGGTTCACACAGTAGTGCTTCCTTATCTGTGGTTTTTCTTTCCTCGGTTTCAGTAACCTTTGTGGTCTGAAAAGATTACAGTATTTTGACAGAGGGGGTGAAAGACCACATTCACACAGCTTTTATTACAGTACATTGTTATGTTACAATTGTACTATATAATAGAAGAACTATTATTTATTTAATTTTGAGATAAGAGCTCACTCTGTGGCCTAGGCTGGAGGGCAGTGGTGGGATCATGGCTCACTGCAGCCTTGACTTCCTAGGATCAAGCCATCCTCCCACTTCAGCCTCCCAAGTAGATGGGACTAGAGGTGCATGCCACCATGCCTGGCTCATTTTTTAAGTTTTTGGTTGAGACAGGGTCTCACTATGTTGGCCAGGCTGGTCTCCAACTCCTGGCCTCAAGCAATCTTCCCACCTCAGCCTCCCAAAGTCCTGGGATTACAGGTATGGGACACTGCACTAGACCAAAAATTGCTGTTGTTAATCCCTTACTATGCCCAATTTATAAGTTAAACTTTATAGGTATGTATGAATAGGAAAAAGCATAGAATATGGAGGGTTCAGTACTATCTGTAGCTTCAGGTAACCACTGGGGGTGTTGGAACATGTGTCACCTCAGAAAAGCAGCAACTACCGTATGTCTCTTATATTAATAGTTGTTAGCCAACATTAGAACACTGTTGTCCTAGTTTAGACCATGCTGAAACTCTAGGGCTGCAAAAGCACTTCTGGGATTATGAACCCCTTTGACAGTCTGATACAAAATATATGTACCCTTTACCGAGAGACGTTTCTATACTTATAAATTTAACATAATTTCTTAGGGGATTTCAGACTCCTCTGAAGTTCATCCAGAGACACCTGCCCACCTGATGACTGATAGCATCTGTAGCGGACCAGGCTACAGGTCCGAATGAAGGGCGTCTGTCCCTGAAACATATGGCCCTTTCTGGCATTCACTGATGGGGAGAGGTAGGTCTTCTGATGGAGATTCAGAATCTGGAAGGTGGGCCACAGGTAGTTGAGGGAACTCTGGCTGTTTGATGTTTTTTATTCTCTTCAGTCAGGTCTTGAGAATTCTTATCTAGCCTCTGGACCTCCTAGGTGGGAAGAGTTAAAGCCCCTCTGCCCCATGGAGGTTCATTCTGAGTGAGTCCAAGGTGTAAGCCATATTATCTGACGGGAGGTTACCCTCTGGGCTGGCTTAAAGTCATGTTTAAATAGTCTAGCCTAGTCTCAATCTGTTATGGGCCTTAAGATCAGACACTATAGTGCATTGCTGAACCAAGATACAAAGAGGCTGTCTGAGAATTAGGTAGACATCCCTTAATGCTTTGTTTATGTTATACAGAAACATGATTTTAAATAGTAATTTTCGAAAGAGCTATTGGTGTTCTGTGAGTTCCATTCTCTGAGGGAGTAAGGGCTCTTTCCTCTTCATTTCATGCCAAGAAAAGGGGACTTCCATGGAGCTGGTTTGTGTTCCTGCAGTAGGGGGTCACATCAGACCTGTGTTGGCCTCTTGTTGGAAAATAGCACAGGTAAAAAGACAGGCTGGTTAGCTGCTCTAACAGGGAGGCTAAGGAGAGACTGTGGCCCTGGTGGCTGGCACTTGAGGCTTGCATGAGAATTTCCTCAGGGCTGGATGTGGGCCACATGTGTGACAAAACCCTAGTGTGGCCCACCTGAGATTGTGTCTGAGAGAGTCCCGTGCAGGGGCGAACATATCTCAGCATGGAGAATTTAGAGGTAGTGCATCACCCACATTAAACGATCTGTATTTGAGAGGCCAGGATTGGGAGGTTTCCAAAAAAACCACAATACCATCCCCCAGAAAGAGTCATCTATAAACATCTCCAAGTCCAGTGAGTGTGAAGCCAGCCAACAGTAGTGCTCGTCAGTAGGAACTGTCCCTGCTTTCTTTTCCTCTGAAAGGGTCAGAAACTAAAGATAGAGGAGGAGGAGGAGCTGAAACTGTAAGTGGGGAACAAAGAGAGATTCCCTTTCCCAGTTACAGGCTTTCTGCTTACAATTTGATTGAGACGTAGGATGTGGGAGGTGAAGGGGTCTGAAACCTCAAATCAAATTGGAGTTTTGTTTTTTTGAGGCGGGGTCTCCCTTTGTCACCAGGTTGAGGTGCATTGGTATGATCATGGCTCATCCCAGCCTCAAACTCCCAAGCTCAAGTGATTTTCCTGCCTCAGCCCCTCTACTACCTGGGACCTCAGGCATGCACCACCACATCCAACTAATTTTGCAATTATTTTGGAGACAGGGTTTCACTATGTTGCCCAGGGTGGTCTCAAACTCCTGGGCTCAAGCCATCCTCCCGCCTTAGCCCTCCAAAGTGCTGGGATTACAGGTGTGAGCCATTGTACCCGGCCCCAAGTTGGAGTTTTGACTATTACCTGGGTCTGTGCATTCTACTTATTAAAGCAAAGTAGTATTTATATTACCTAGCAGTAGCCAGGGACATTACAGGACTTCCTTGAGTTGTCATTGGAGGTAAGGGAAGAACCAGCCTTAATGAGTAAGTTGAAAGTGACAGTGAGTTGAACAAGTCATGTAGTGATTGCACTAACTTCAGAGGAACTGAGCCTTGCTTTGTTTTTTTCCTAAGAGAGCAGAGGGGTTCTTTTGCAGCAGACACATAAGAGCTACTGGGTTAAGTGCACTGTATTTTCTTCCGTGCCTTTATTCCTTTTCTCCCTGGTGTTGTCTTTGTGGGTCTAAGACCTTTGCTGAGGAGAGGGGTAAGTTTCCCTTTCTTTGGAAATGTTCATTCAGTATTCAGCACATATTTATTGACTGTGTACTGCAGAGGCTCTCAAGCCTCAGGGTACAGAGGGACCACCTAGGGTGCTTGTAAAAATGCTGATTCCTGGGCCCCACCTATGCAGATTTTGATTACATAGCTCTGTAGTGGGCTGAGGAATTGGCAGCCTTTAAACAAGCTTCTGGTGCGGGGTCTTTGGTCCATACGTGAGTAGTGCTGGTCTCTACTGGCTTCCTGGCACTGTGCTGGGTGCCTAAATATCACAAGAAATCCGGCATATTTCTTACCCTCAAAAGTCTAACAGTTTGGTGGCATATGTAGCTAGCCTGCAAATTATCAACGTGTTTGAGCATGTGTTTCTTTGGAAGTATTTACAAACCATGAGACAGCAATAGCGTTAGTGTGGGAAGAGAGAGAAAAAAAACCCTTGTAAGTGCCAAGCAAAAAACATTTCCTGCTGGTGAGACAGTCAGGCTGGGAAGAAAGGGAAAATGAAGGGCAAAGTCTTTAAGAGGCTCACCACAGTGAAAGAGCAACTAGTAATTTGAGGATTCCTTTGCCAGCATTCTGCCACATGTATGAGAATTAGAGCTGTCAGGGTCCTTGGAACTCATCAAACCCAATTTTACCCTTGAGAAATAAAGAAAATGAGACCCAGAGACCCTGAATGATTTGCTCAAGTGCACACAGAGACGAAGGTAGGATTGTTTATCTGATACATTTTGAATATATGTTGAACCAATAATCACTTATGCCAAGGTGGGTCATTTATTGGCTTAGAATTCTGGAGGCAGTTCTGGACCTAATAGTTAAAATCCCTGTAAACATATGATTCAGTGAGGAATATAATTAGAAAGGCCTCCAAAAGCTTCTTTTTAAATAACCATTTTGTCTAAGATAAAACAAGTAAGTGAAAAGAAATCCCCATGGTAATGTATTATGTCTTAGCTTTTGACCATAAATTATTAAAACTGAAAAATATCTTTGGCACAAAAACTGAGTTGTGAATACATCTTCATTTGTTCAGGCACCATGTATTTACTGAGAGCCTACTATGTTCTAGGCAACTGGTGATGACTTCCAAGTCAACTTGGAATATGAAAGAGGGATCCACTTTAGAAAGGACACAGCTCCCTCTGGGTGTGTGCTGGTTTTTTACAAGCCATCAGCGAGTGCCAATCATGTCGGCAGCTGATGTGCAGGCTCAGCTGACTGGGAGTCAGTTTTACATGCCACTGAGCTAGAGCGTCCTCTGAGAGATACTGCCCCATCCAATGGCAAGGACAGGTTAAGCAGCTCAGCAACACTTCCTTCCTTGTAGCATAAAGGATGACTTACTGTGGAGGGGGTGGGATTTGAGAAAAAGAAATTCCTGCTCTGGAGTAAAGCACCTAGCTTATCTCGAGAAGGAAGGTGAGGTCCTGATTCTTCCCTTGGGAAGAACATCAGAGTCTTCCCTCTCAGGCTGAGACAATTCCATGTCACTGGGAAGCTTTTGTTAATCTCAGGCTATGTTTCTGATTTTCCCCCTCACTTTTCAAGTGAAATAATTGAAAGAGAATGGATATTCAAAAAGACTCACATCCACATGAGTTTATTTCTCTTTTATTGTTAGGCGGTTAATATAATCAAGTTCTATTCTGAAATTCATAATTGTAAGACTTCATCTCCCTCCAGCAACAGCGAAGTGCAGCAATAGGATGAAGGGGCCTGTTGCCTTGTCTTACAAATAAATAAATAAATAAATACTTTAAAAGTCTGAAGATCCATTTAGGAAGGTAACTAGGAAACCTAAAGTCTTTCAGAGGAGATGATACACAGACTGTATGCTACACCAATTTAGGGGCTCCCAAGACATAAGTCTTACATGGATCATAGCACAAAGAACTTGGCAAGCATGGGAACTGCTGGGTATTCCCAGAGCTGCTTGGCCCCACACTCTGGAGGTGAGACACACTCACACTGTGATCAGCGGGTACTGGGTGAACACTCAGGGGTCTGACGTCCAAACCCTTTGCTGTCAGACATTCACATGTGGGTCCTTGGATACGTTGGAGATGAGTGTCACATACAGCTCTGAATAAGATCACAAGTACGCTTTGTTAGTGTTAGAGTTAAAAAAGGAAATCAAAATACTAAGTCCCGGCCAGTGTTCAAAGGCTCCCTGGAAACAAAATAAATTCAAATCTGTCAGCCCGGTGACCCAAATGGTACGGTTTGGGCATTTAAAACAGGAATGCTGAAAAGGTAGCAAGTTGAATATTGAACCCTGTCAGCAGATTGAGGCATGCTATTTCTGAGATTTCTACTCCCGCCATTACTACTGTTACTATTATTATTCCTGGTCTGTGACCACTGTCATTGCTGTTACTCCTACTGCTACCAATATTACTATTGGAACACAGTGCTAAATCAAACTTAAACTCAAGGAAGGGCCTCTTCAAGTTGCTCCCAACCAACTTCTCTCATCTTAACTGGCAGAATTTTTCTCACAGGAGAAGCATATTAAAAGGATAAACCATTTAATTTGGGGACAAATTATGTAACTAAATCTTAGGTCTTTTGTCTTTATAATTAGAAAACATTCATCACTCCACATGGGTGTTATAAAAGCCCAAGTAAAGTTGTACATGTAGAATCCTAGGTCAATGTCATCCATGAAGTAGAAACATTGAAAGTGTTCATTCTTTCCTTTTCTTTCTCCCCAGCCTACTGCCATTCTTGTTACTGGAGACTCCAACCAGGACTTAAGGGAGAGATCCATGGGATAAGTGGGGGAGTTTGAAGGAGAAAGGGGAATGGAATAAAGAGTATTAAAGCAGAGCTGCCCTGCTCTAGTAGCTATGATGAGGGGCCACTCAGATAGTAAGGCTGCCTGCCGGAGGATGAAGGAGAGTGGGAACTGACCATAAACCAGTGGCCATTTATTTTTCTAACAATACAGATTCACTGGCCCAAAAACACAAACTAGACTAATGCAATCAAAATGTCTGTGGATCATTCATTGAGTACCTGTTATGTATCACACTTAATATACCTCCCCTAACCCTTGCAAAAACCCCTGGTGGTTTATATGCACATATGACTTAAGGGACTTGCGTCAATGACCAGCTGCAAGACGAGCCAGGAAAATCCTTCCTGCAGTGACCCTCGAGAATGGATGCTTCCCTGGAAAAATTAACACTGTAAATGTTAAGGAAATGTTTACAAGTGAAAAGAAGATTCTCTCCTAGGTTTGGTAGAATTATAGTAGTAAGCCTTCCTCAAAAATCCTAACCTCTACATAGCTATACATAGCAGCCATCCCCTACTCAACAACAAATGGGAAGCACAAACTTTTCTTTCTATGGCTGTAAAGCATGATACTAAAACTGACAGTACCATAAATCTCAAGTCATGGAAACGCTGTGAAATGTTACATGTAACAGTGCAGTGTTACAGGTAAGACCACAGAGGTTGAAGTTTTGCTATGTTTTAATTGTGATCACCTGAAGACCATCTTTCAGCGTTCTTTACTGTCATGGTGCCACGACTAAGAGTTTTTTTTTTCTTTTTTTTTTTTAAGTTATCTACTTTAAAGTTCGGAAGAGTAATTACCTCAGTTGGGCTTAAGCAGGTACATTTCTAAATAATTGGGAACCATTCTTTTTTATTTAGAGCTTTAGATCTCTTTAATGCCTTTGCTAGAGTTTAGTTCGTGTATCCTTTAGAATCAAAGTGTGATTAATTTAGGTTCCAACAGAAAATAAGTTTTAGTAAATGTAAGAATAAATATTTTATGTTTTGATTGTGGCATGGAATGTTCTTATGAATTCTATAACTTGTCAACTGGACTCAGAAACAGCAATAGCTTTATAAAACATGAGTATTAGGAACATAAGAACGATGAAACAGAAAAGCAAACAAATAGAAATGTTTGTTTCATGCTCTTCCTCACCACTCCCAGCAAAAATGCCCTCTCACCAAAATGCCCTAAACCAACTCAATGCTCTTTAGGATCTTTAGCTCATTCACACAAGGTCCTTTACCCTTATATCAAAGAAATATTGAAGCCTGCTTCAACCAAGGCCCATGCCTAGCTGGGAGGAGTTGCCTGAAGATCATATCAATGACAATTTTCAAAAGAAATAGGGGATGATCTGTTTGCTCAATTACAGCAAACGAATTCCTCCTGTTGGAATTACTGCTGAATTGTAAATCTCTTCAAGAAAGGCCAGTCAACCAACTGTGGTGGACTCCTATACGCCAGGAGTGCTGTGATTCAAAGAGCAGCCAGCAGGAACTGAGTGAGGAAGCCAGGGACCTGACCTGCAGGCAGAGGTACAGTCACAGTTCCCAAATGTAAATGTCTGCAAATCACCGTCACACACAATAGAACAATCGAAGCTGCACGCAGAGCATCACAGAATATCATGTGTGTATAGCATCATAGAATCTCAAAGCAGAAGAAGTTGGGGGCTCTCTGGACTAAAATTCCTTTATATGGTAGGGATTTCTCCCATAGGGTCCCTGACAGCAAACATCCGACATCTTTTTCACAATCTCCATTGGCAGGGAAGCTCAGCATTTATGAAGACGCTGATTCCATCATTAGCTCTGATGCTAAGATAATTTTCTTGAAAAACGGAAAATTTACTTGTTTTTCTTTCTTTTTTTTTTTTTTTTTTGAGACGGAATCTTGCTCTGTCACCCAGGCTGGAGTGCAGTGGCCAGATTTCAGCTCACTGCAAGCTCTGCCTCCCGGGTTCACGCCATTCTCCTGCCTCAGCCTCCCGAGTAGCTGGGACCACAGGCGCCCGCCACCTTGCCCGGCTAGTTTTTTGTAGTTGGGGTTTCACCGGGTTAGCCAGGATGGTCTCGATCTCCTGACCTTGTGATCCGCCCGTCTCGGCCTCCCAAAGTGCTGGGATTACAGGCTTGAGCCACTGCGCCCAGCCTTACCTTTCTCTAAGTGTTCAAATTCTGTTTCTGTAGCAATATCTGAAAAGTCATTGTTGACATTTCTTCTAATACATTTAGGGTTAATTAACACAATGGCTAGGTATTCATCAGATTGTCCTGATAAGATTTAGTTTTCAGACCCCTCCATTTAACTGCTTTTACACTCTAGGTTCACTCTGGTTCAAAAATGTTGAGGTGATGGAGAGGGAAGGAATGGACTTAGACGCTAGATTTATTTATTCACTAAATAAATATTCAAATGGTTACCGTGTTCCAGGCACTATTCTAGGAGTAAAGAAAAATAAAACAGATAATAATTTACGTCCTCAGGGAACTTATATTTTAGTCTGTGGGAGACAGATAAGAAACAAAATATGTAAAGACAATAGAGTAAGCTAGATGGGAATAATTGCCAAGGAGAAAAATCAAGCAGAGAAGAGAAAAAGAGGGTGTTGGGGGTACTGGAATTTTAGGTAAGGCAGCAAGGAAGGTCTCATTAAATAAGTGAGGGATTAAGACAAGTGGTGAAGAACCCTTGAGGCAGAGGCAATGGTGCAAGGCCTCAGGTGTGGTTGGGTTGATGGGTCTGGGGACCAGGAGGAGGGAAGTGAGGGTGGAGAGCATGGGTCAAGAGGGAATGGAGTCGGGGATTGGGCTGGAAAGATAAGGGAAACCAGAAGGGGCAGAAGCTTGTAAACCATGGAAAGAACTTTCGGTTTTCTCTGAGTGAGGTGGATTCTCCACTCATCTCTTTATTGAGTGGATTTTCAATATTGCTGTGTTCTCCGGGTTCTCACATAGTACAATAGTCCCCCCTTATCTGCAGTTTCAATTACCCGTGGTCAGCAGTGGTCAGAAAATATTAAATGGAAAATTCCAGAAGTAAACCTTTTACAAACTTTGAATTGCATGCCATTCCGAGTGGCATGATGAAGTCTCACACGGTCCCACTCTGTCCCCTCCGGGACGTGAAGCAACCCTTTGTCCAGCAGATCCACATTGTACCCACTCCCTACCTGTTAGTCACTCAGCAGTCTGGGTTATCAGACTGACTGTTGCAGTATCGCAGTGCTTGTGTTCAAGTAACCCTTACTTTACTTAATAGTGGCCTCGAAGTGCAAAAGTAGTGATGCTGGCCATTCACATTTGCCAAAGAGAAGCAGTAAAGTGCTCACTTGAAGTGAAAAGGTGAAAGTTCTCAACTTAATAAGGGAAAACATAGTATACAGAGGGTTTGATGTTATTTGTGGTTTCAGGTAGCTAGGGGTCTTGGAATGTGTACCCCGCAGATAAGTGGGGAACTCCTGTCATGGCTTTACTGGTTAGGTGACTGGCTTTGTGCAAAATACTTAGGTCACGTTTTCTCTCGAAGCTTTATTGAGCTTGCACCACTGCCTTCTGGCACTGAGTGTTTCTGTGAAGAAGCTGGAGACCAGCTTACCGTTGGTCCTTTCTAGACAGCTTGCTTTTGACACCTGCATGCCTGAATAACTAACCTTTAAGTTCAGTAACAGTACCAAAACATGCCTTATAGCAAAGATCCACTATTAATTTTTTCCCAGAACTTATTTTTTCATGCTGATTCAGTCCTTTCTTCATTTCCAGGTGTTTTTTTCCTACTACATCTTCCATTCTCTTTGGAAAATCAATTCCTGTATATTTGTGTTGGATCACCAATGTCTATCCTTCGTATCTTTTTCTTCTGTGAGTTGCTTTAATCTACAATTCCTTTTCTTCTGTTTTCACTACATAGAGATATAGGGCTATTAATTCTGTTTTCAGCTATGTGTATTCTGTTCACTGATGTTTCTTATTATTCCATTCTCTAATCATGTTATTCTGATTCATAATGTGTTTCTGTAGCCCCTAATTCTTTCTTTGGAAGTTTCATTCAATGTTGCCATTACCTCTTTGAGGTCTTGTTTAATTAATTTCATGTTCTCTTTCATTTCTTTTGTAAGGAATTTTTTATGTTTTTAAAAACTTTCAGGATAAATTCTTCATTTGGCCTTTGCATACTTTGTCCCTTTATTTTACAACTTGTCATTTGTGTCTCTATCAGTCACAGCCTTTGCCTGTGGCTTTATCTATAGCTGCAGCCACTGCTGTCTCTCTCTGTTTATACCTACAACTACATAGCTAGATCACTGAATCATTTCTGCCTGGTCTAATGTTGTAACATCATTTATCCACCTATCCACTAATTACCTAATTAATTCAACAAATACTTATTGACTACCTAGTAAGGGCCGGGCACTGTTTTGGATACTGAGACAAATCAGTGATAGAAACAGACAAAAATCCCTGCCGATGCGGAGCTTACATTCTAGCAGAGGAAGACAGAGAGTAAATAATGAGCTTCATAAGCAGGTACATTACGTAATGTGTAAAAAGGTGATCAGTGTGATGGGCAAGACTGTGACAGGGTGAGGTGATGAGAAGTGCAATGGGTCACTGTAGGAGAGTTTTGAGCAGAGGGTGGATATGACTCGGTGTTTTTAAAATTTTTTAGAACCTGGCTGCTTTTTGCCTGTATAACATGTACCTGATATGACCACTTTGCATAGTGTGAATGGGTTCTCCTTGAACTTTTTTTTTCCTTGTCAGGGATCTTTTGCCCCTCACAGCTTCTGTTGAAGGCCGGTGCTTTTCTTTGACTGAGAGAGTGAGGAGGAGGAGGAGAGAGGTCAGCTGGAATCTTGGACAGCCGCTTGGTAACCCACTTCCTGCTCTCTGGAAATATTGCTAAAGACTGCATGCCAGGATGACTCTATCTAACCGGGATGTGCCCTGCTTCCCTGGAGGATCACCCTCCTAACTGTCCCCCAATTCTGGATGACTCCCTCACTGGAAACAAAGGAAGTCAGCTTGAGGTTGCCATTCATGCCTCTTCCCTCCCTTCCCAAGCAGCTCTTCACCTCTGTCTTGGACAGAGGATGGGGAAGGACAGGCAGCCGGTGGGGCCCCTGCTCTGACGCAAGGCAGGGAACTTCCACTAGCACCCTGCCTCTGGGTCGCAGCCTCCCTCAGTGGCTCTTGGTTCTGGTGTCCCCTCTTGCCTTTCATTCTGCAAAATCCTTGCTTTTAGTTCTAGGTGATGACAATAGTCCTGCCTTCCTCCTGGCTGGGAGAACAAAACTAGTACGTTGTACTTACGTCATGTAATGGTTATTTGTTAGCATCACAAAGTATACACCGATGTGTAATGGTGTTTTCTTAATTTTAAAAAGGATCTGTTTAAAGGGAACCACATTTTCATTTTGATACTTAAACCAATGACAAATGTTTTTCACCAACACTTGAGGATTTGGATACCTATCACTGGTTGTGAAAATGAGGGTCTTTATTAAAAAGTCTTGCTTCTGGGAGACGATCTCCTTTGTGTTCCTGAATCTCATAAAATGAAAACTTAAACAGACATTTGCATATAAATCAATAAGGGCACTTATCCCTCCCACGCCTTATACATAAATCTGTTATTTCCTAAGTGTGTATAACGTGTTGAAACTTCAGCTACTTTTCAACCTTGAAAAGTTATTTTTCAAAAAAAACATTAGATTCAATGCATAGATCTGAAAGGCTTCCCATCCTTTACAAGATTTTTTTCTTTCTCTTTTTCTGCTCATTGTAAAGCACTGTGAAGTATTGCACTGTGGGGCTATATACTCTGGACTGCCCTAGATTCAGGGAATTCAGAGTTAAGGCTCCAACAGTAACCTTAACTTTGCCTTCTCGCGGGGTTACCGCAGGCTTTTGTTATGTGATCACATCATCCAAAAGAGCTAAATTCTCCACCGCTTATCTGCCATTCCACCTGCAAAACCCTCTTTGAAGTCGATGGAGCTCTGGGCACTGAGGGGCCAGACATACTATAGGAGAATTAGGCCCTGTGCATTCAAAACTACAAAATGACACATATATGTGCATTTCTTATCTGCGAGAAAAGGTTTAAAAGGCCACAATTTAGCTACTTGTTGGTGCCTTCTGGAGGAGCTATAGAGAAAAAAGAGTGTGAGCTCTTCCATTTATGTAAGTCACATTCTATGTCATGTCACCAACTCGTATATAGTTGTTGGATAAAAGCCTCCATTGTACAGGAAAGGTAACCTTGTAAAAATGACAAGCGTAGGCTTTCTCCATGTTTTATGCAATTAAAATGTTAACCTTGACATTATACTAGCCCTTCAGTTTTCTTTAAATGCCCTTCAGTTTGTGAACCTGAGGGAAAAAAAATTTTTTTTTAAAGGTGTGGAGTTTCTAGAGCTAGCAATCTCCTTCTTACCCATGTCTTCTTCATGGACAGCCATGGGGATTGGCTGTCCCAGCCAGAGGCCATTGCCATTATTTTAGGGATTCCTTCACTATCTCTACTCCTTCATTTCTTCCAGGAAGTTTCTTTCCAATCCTACCCTGTCTCTTCTCTACTGAGTGCTGAAAAGGTAGAAGAGGGAAGAGAGTGGACAGAGAGTGAATGTTTTTCCATCCACCTCGGTCCACCCAGCGTGACAATGGTAGGTAGGATTCCTTGCACCATCTCCTCACTTGTGGAGGCTCCGGCGTTGCTCCTTAAAGAAAATTTCTTGGACCCTCTCCAAGTCCTGAGTTTCCTCAAAGGCAGCTGAGTCTCTTTTAGTTCTGTCTATATTCTGTGCCCCTCTACTCCCTCCCCCTCGTTCTGATTTATAACCAGGAGTGCTTATTTTTATCTACATGGGGGGAAAACAAACAGGAGGGTGGGTGACACAGAAGACTTTGAATGGCTGCTTGCAAGTAGTAACATCTGTGTAGAAAAACTCATAAAGATGGCGTGTGTCTCTGGGTGTGGCTGTGCCACAGGACACCGAGGGAGAAGCTCTGAGATGCTGCTTTCCAAAATGGCCATCAGAACCCTGGGCTGACATGAAAAGTGGGTAGGGAAGTAGGCAGATCAACTCCTGGCACCCACGGGGGAAGGAAATGAGTTAGTGATGGGTAGTTAGTTAGATGATGTTTCCTGGGATGGGGTGGGGTACATGGCACCGGGAACCCACTTCCTGCCGTCCTTCAGCCCTGGCTTGGTGGAGCAGAATCCACCCTTTTCAGCTGCCCCCAGGAGCAATCGCCTCCAGTCTGAGCTGGATGACATTCTGCTTCTTCTGCCTGGTATGGGGGAGGGGACAGGAAGAATGGAAACCCTAAGTCCTATTGTTTTTGAGGATAACGTTCTGATATTCCAGTTGGAATTCTGAGGTTATTTTTACCTAGAAACGTGAGCTTAATTCTCACTCACATCTGTAGTCCAGGACCAACTTTGGGTGGGTTCTAGATCAGGAAGTGTGTTGGGCCAGAGCTGGCAATCTCCTTTTCACCATGAAGCTGACGAAACTTATGTCCCAGGGCCCCTCATGGGAAGCGACACACCTGGGGGAGGCCCTCACACCATGTCCTTCTGATCACACGTTTCACTGAGATATTTAACTGCAGGTGGCTGCCTCTGTTGTCTTTTTTTCACATTGATCCCCATTCCTGCCCCCACTCCAACACTGCCCTCGGTTGGGGGTACTTGGAATGGTTGTGGGCATTTGTGAGGAAGTTGAGTTGGGGATATATTCAGCAATGGTTGTCAAGACTGGAATGTCTGTATGTGGTTTGCCGTTCCTTCTATGAATAACTGAGTTACTGTGAAGTATCTTGGCATAGAAAGTCCTTCTACCCCTTTGGGACATGGATATGCACTGCCATAGGACCTTGTTCGGTGGCACCTGGCACTGGAAGTAGGTGGACAGTGGAGGCAACAGTTGAAATGTGCAAAGCCAGAAGCTGGTCTATGAAATATTCTTCTAAATCTTACAACTCTTTTTTTTTGAAACAGAATCTTGCTCTGTCACCCAGGCTGGAGTTCAGTGGCACGATCTCTGCTCACTGCAACCTCCATCTCCCAGGTTCAAGCGATTCTCCTGCCTCAGTCTCTCTAGGTAGCTGAGACTACAGGTGCACCACCATGCCTGGCTAATTTTTCTATTTTTAGTAGAGATGGGGTTTTGCCTTGTTGACCAGGCTGGTCTTGAACTCCTGACCCGTCTACCTTGGCCTCCCAAAATGCTGGGATTACAGGTGGAAGTCACCATTGCCTGGCCTAAATCTTACAACTATTATAATGAAAGTAACTTAATTGAAGATTTTTCTCGTTTGACAATAATCGTAAAACTTTACTTACCAATAACACATGATGCTCTAAGAAACTTTTGTAAGAATGAATAATTTTTCAAAAAAAGATTAATCATAACAGAGGAAGTACAAAATTATCTTCAATAATTTCTATGGAAATTGAGATTGCACAATTTTTGTCATCTGAAGAGGCAGTAAAAGGTATTAACCAAAAAACTTAGGAAATATTATCGAGTATGATAGATTATATTTGTGAATTTCGTGATGTTTATGGCTTTTCCAACTTTTATATTTGTAATTCGTTGTGATTTTTTTCTCATTCTAAAAAATATTAACTTTAATACATAATTTTGTATTCTTAATTTGGTACTCTTTTTCTTAAAGAGAGTTCCCAAAATTATACATGCTTCATGATCTACCAAATCTCAAAGCTGCCATTGTAGAAAGAATATTCTGCCCTATTAAATATTGACCTAGCAAAAAGATTTTTTAAAAGGTGGTGGCTGGCCAACAATTATTTTAAATTTATAACAGTCACTGCAGAAACAGTCTTCAGAGGGCATTTGATAATTCAAATCAACATCTCTCAATTCATCATTTGGTAGGTCTCTTGGACATCTGAACACTCCAATGTCCTCAAACACTTCATCACTGAGTAACGTCCCCTGTACCTCTTCCAATGGATCCCTCCAAAGTTCTGATCCTAATTCACAGCTGAAAGATTGCAATAGTAAAGCCCATTAAAAACAAGAGCAAAGAAATCAAGAAATAATCTTTTTTTTTTTTTTTTGAGACGGAGTCTTGCTCTGTTGCCCAGGCTGGAGTGCAGTGGCCGGATCTCAGCTCACTGCAAGCTCCGCCTCCCAGGTTCATGCCATTCTCCTGCCTCAGCCTCCCGAGTAGCTGGGACTACAGGTGCCCGCCACCTCGCCTGGCTAGTTTTTTTGTATTTTTTAGTAGAGACAGGGTTTCACCGTGTTAGCCAGGATGGTCTCGATCTCCTGACCTCGTGATCCGCCCGTCTCGGCCTCCCAAAGTGCTGGGATTACAGGCTTGAGCCACCGCGCCCGGCCTCAAGAAACAATCTTAATCCTAACTTGGATGGAAACAGAGTCCTATGGCTGAGTAAATGGAAAGCAACAACTCCAGTTTGGCCACAGGTCTCCTATCCAAGGATTAGTATATAAAATCGTGTTCCAGACATGCTGAAAGTATGTGCAAATAGCATGTCTTTTATTTGGAAAGAAAGTCCGTAGGCTTTTGGTGTTCTGCAGAAATCCTACATTCCTGGCCAGTTTTTCTGTTAGCTAGATATCCAGATTAGGTAGTGACCCCAAAAGTGAGAGTAGACCTAAAAATTCTAAGGCAATAATTACAAAGATGACAGAGTGTGGTTAATACATTCTAGAAAGTAGAACCAGGCAGAAGGGCCCCAAATGGCACCTTGTTAGTGATATAAATAGTGGTAGGGTGGTGTAGCTGGGAGAGCATGGGTTTTGGAGATCTAGGTTTAAATCTGACCCCGGTTATGTTACATAACCTCCTGAACCTTGGTTTCCTCATGCATAAAGCAAGCTTAATGATACCCACCTACAAGAATGCTAGGAAGAATGAAAGCAATGCTGTGGGTAAAGTGTCTGGATACCGGATATTCAATGAGTGATAGCTATTATTTCCTTTGTGAGTTTATGCCACCACCGCTGTTGGAAGGTCAAAGTCTTAGACTCATCCATAATAGCTGCTTTTATAAGCAAGCGTGACTTTATTTTCAACAATGCTAATTTATTGGCTACTGACACACTTGCAGTTCTTGATTTAATGTGTGAGGTTCTCTTGATTTGTGAACCTGGTTTCTATTTGTTAGAAGCTGGGAAATTTTAGACATTGCTCACAGATATAGGATTTCACGGACTAAATTTGCAAATGGAATGTTTCTTTCTACAGTTAAGTAACTATAGATTTTTTCTTTTTTAAGGGGAAAGAAAAGGAAATTGTAAGAAGGGCTATTCTGAAAGCAAAAGAAATTGAGTCATATTTCAGAGTGGTTAAAGGATTTACTATTCTATTCCAACTTAGAAGTTTTCTAAGAGTAAATTTAGTTCATTTTTCTTTTTCTTTTACAAATATTCAGTGGAAATCACATACATGACAATTCAAAGTATCAGGCTTCAGGATGTTCTCTGCACACTGAAGAACATTAGCAAAGACCTGTTTACCATCTTACATTTTCAGAGAGATACAATATTGCCAATTTAAGCCAACTGTTTTCCTTCAGGTCGTATTTGTATGTTCTCATTGGAATCGCACAGCAGGGGAAAAGTCTCTACAGAAGTCCTCCCATGCAATTAATACCTGGAAACTTCAGAATTTTAACACTGAGGACTATAACTGCAAATAACCACAAATACCAGGAAATGTGCAGACACTCGCTGCACATCTGTCTACACGTCGTGATTGCGGCATGAACACTTGTAAGCAGGCTAACTCCTCTTGGTCATGTGATAATAAACCCAATATAAAGCTGGAGGGCCATTCTCGCTTTTTAAAAAAATGCTCTTTAAGAGTTATAAGAAAGGCATTTTTGCGTTAAATACATTTTGATTTAAACACATTTTAGAAAACAACAAGATAGGAATTGTCATTGATTATACAGTAGGAAGTGCAAAATTAGAGACATTATTATTCCTAATTGTATGTCCCTGGGCAAGTTACTTGATTTAATTAAGACTTAGCTTCTTCAAGAGTAAAATGAGGAAATGATACCTTCTTAAGTGCCTGTGAAGATGAAATGAAATCATGTTTCTAAAGAGCTTATCTCAGCGCTAAATGTCCAACAATGGTAATTATGATGATTTGGGTAAGTTACATATTGGATTTTAGCATCACACATGTTAACTTGTGAATTTGTATAGTATACACAATTGCAGAAAGTTTGTGTGTATTTGTTTGAAAACAGGCTAGGAATTTGGCTGGGCAAGCATTAGCCTGAAGGTATGTGTTGCCTTTTCTAACACACCTTACTTAACGGAAAGACTTTTAACTAAATCATGCTCTGTAGGAGTCCACTTTCTAGAATTTATTACCACACTCTGGTGGCTATGGTAATCATTGCTCACGGACTTTTAGCCTTAGGCTTACTTTTGGAGTCACTACCTAAGATAAGTATCTTAATTCAGTAAAACTGTCCAGGAATTTAGACATTTTCTTCAAGATACCAAAAAATTTAGGGACTTCCTTTGCAAATAGAAAGGAATGCTGTTTGTGTGTACCCTCAGCTTGCATGGGGCATTATTTTTATTTTAATCTTTGGATGCAGGACTTCTGTTTAAGCCAGAGTTGACGATTTTCATGTACTTTGCCAGTGAGCGCTATTTATTTGTTGTTTCCATTGGAATTGGATTTAGGATTATTTATTGATTTTTTTTTCTCCTGTCTTTAAATTGGCTTTGTTTTACAGAATCTTCTAATTTGGGGTCAGGATTTTGGAGAGATCTTGTGATACACATAATTCTGTTATAGAGATTAGTGGGCAGAGGTTTGATAAGAGTTAGTCATGTGAACCGTCTGAGGTTACCGAATTGTTCAGACATCCAAGAGACCCACCAAACGCTGGCTCAAGATATGTCTATTTGAATTCTCAAAAGCTCTCCAGAGACTGTTTCTGCTGTTTGTTTTCTCTCTCATGTCTTTGCCCATGTTTTCCTGTGATGCAACAGCCTCTTCATTACTGATTGTGAGATTTCTTTACATATTAAAGGTAGTTCACAGTCTATCATATGTGTTGCAGCTTTTTTTCTCAGTTTGTTATTTATCTTTTCATTTCGGTGGGCTTTTAACATACAGTTCTTTTACATTTTTATATATAAAATCATTGAAGATTTTCCTTTACTGATGTGTTTTGCTGTTAGTTTTAGAAACACCTAATCCCATTTGAAATGATATAAAAATCACCGAAAGTGTTGGTGCAATGGGGAGACGTTATCAGAACTGTGGTTCAGTGAATTAGTCTGACACCATATTTGGGAGAGTTTGGAGTGGATTGATGGGGAATATGGAGAGGGCTGAAGTTAATAATTTTATTAAAAAATTATAAAGGTCTGAAGTAGGTAGTATTTCACGTATTATATTTCTTGACTTTGTTTTTTTCCCTCTGAGGAGAATTAATAAGACAATTTCTTAGAATTTATTGAGCTTCTTCCTCTCTTCTTTCCTTTCCTATAAATATATAGATTGCAATGTCCATTCCTAAGTCTGCAGGCCATGGCTAGGTGTGCTGTGTATATCATCACCTGTCATACTTGCTACTAAAGCTTTGCTCCCACATTGACTGAAGGAAGGAAGTCAGCCTAGCCTCCAGGGCATCATACCATCCCACTCAACCAGAGGATCACTTCTTTCGAATCTTCCAACAGATGCAGGGAATGAGAATATTGTGAAAAACAGAGGACAATAAAAATAATAATCTGAGAATGTTGTGTTTCTACACGTCCATATTAAAATAGTCAAGTAGAGGAATTAAAACAAAGCAATACACTGTAGTAACAACTATGTCTGTGCTACAATATCCAGTGCCTTTTCAAGCAGATGCAAAAGTAATGATTCTCCAAGTGGAATCCTCAGCCAACAGCATCAGCATCATTTTGGAACTTAGTAGAAATGTAAATTTTCAGACCCCAGCCTGGACCAACTGATAGACAACTCTGGGTAGGACCCAGGAATCTGTGTTTTAAAAAGTCCTCCAAGTGATTCTGATGCACATTCAAATTTGAGAACCACTGGACTGGATTAGACCTCATATCCAGGTCTCTGATGTTCAGTCACTCATTACTCAGTCATTGTTGTATGCCTACTGTGTGTTCAGTTCTACAAACACTACTCTAATGGAGCTGGTTGTATGATAGATGCTCAAGCAATGAAGAAAGGATGTGGTTATGCATATTGCTTATCTAAGAAGTAATTTTGATTTTACTGTAGTTTCCTGGCTCTCATTGATTGTTTCTTTCAAGTCAAGACAAACGGTACTTATTGCAATTCTGTATGTCTTGTGCTGTGCTAACCACTGTAGAGAGTTCAAGAAATGACAAGACATAGCCTCTATCTTCAAGGATCTTACAATTTCACTGAGACCAATCAAACATGCAGGAAATAAACAGTGCCAGGTTAGAATATAGATTCAACTACTGAATTCAGTGATATCAATGTGGAGTATTGAGTTTCTTCTTTTACACCCTATTAGTCTTCAAATGACTCTTTTACCCAAACATTTTATCTTTGGAATAAAATTCACAAGTGCACGGAGTGTGAGGGAAATAAATGTCACCCCTCAATAGTGCATTTTTGGTATTAGATCCATCTATTATGATCTTTATTCCTGTGGTGGGGTAGATCTCCCCTGTTGCCCATTACCCTCTTTTTTGAGAGTCCTTAGGTTACCTTAGTTCCAAGTTTATTTGAACAAAACTTGTCTTATAACTTTTGAATTTGCATAGGAGAATGGGGTGTGAAATTGAGAAAATGTAAAAAATTTCAAAAGACGGAATAAGATGGTTTCTGAAAACTATAGACTGGAGAAATTGACTTTATTCTCATGCAAAACTCACAGCAACTGTATTAAATAAGTGGGTTGTAACTGCTTAAAGGGGGCAATGGCACAGAGCTGGCACACCTTATCCATGAACAAGTAAAGAGGAAGAATTCTTTTTTTTTTTCCCCGAGAAACATCAGCTTTGTAGACTTGGAGAAAACTACAGACAAATTACTACCATTATGTGGATTTAGGCAGAATAGTCAACAAAGTATATCTGTTTGAATAAGTTGGAAAAATAATAGGCTACTGGTGGCTCCATAAACTCCACAAATCACTAAGCATGCAAGTCTAGAGGACTTTTTAAAGGGGCAGTGTCAGCCCAGATAGCGCTCTCTGATGCACTGCCTCAAAGATCTGTCCTCAGTCCTTTTCAATTTAACATTTCATTAGTGACTGGAATAAGGGCATAGAGGGACAGACTGTCAGGGCAATGACTGATGGCATAAGGGTCCAAAAAGTTCATGACAGGGTGGAATGATGACACAAACCTGACCACGTAAAGTTTAATGAAGGCACAGTTAGCAATCTTTGTGGTGGTTTCACATGCATGCACTCACACACTTGTGCCTCTGCAAGATTGCTAGCATGCAATCCATGGGTAACAGCAGCACATGTTAAAAAGCCTTACAGGTTGCAGATGACAATGAGCTATAATGGATTCAGCAACAGAATAATGCTGTTGGCCAACACTGATGTGATTGATAAAGGAACAGTGCCTGGAGGAAAGGTTGTAAAACCCCTCTGCAAGGTGGACTGGCAGATCCTGCAGGGGAATATTGTGTTCAGTTCTGGATGTCACGATTTGCAAGGGCACTGGGAAGAATCTCATCGTTTCTTCCTGATGCTGGAAGACTCTGAAATAAACACAACCCAAACTTCTAGAAATGTGTCCTGTTGCTGGAAGACTCTGAAATCAACACAACCCAAACTTCTAGGAATGTGTCCTGTTGCTGGAAGACTCTGAAATCAACACAACCCAAACTTCTAGAAATGCATCAATTCTAGCTTCACAGGATAGCAAAGAAAGGGAGTCAAAAAACTATTAAAAAGCCACTGAAAAAAACACTTTTGAGCATCTGGATAGCCATCATAGTGGAGCAAAATATAAAAATCCTGAGAAGAAGAAAGCAGTGTTACTCTATGGCATTTCCTTAAAACACAAATGGGATACAATTTTCCCTGTAAAATAAAAGACAGCATTCCAAGGAACGTGACTTTGCAAAAGTAGTAGTGAGTTTCCCAGTAAAGTTGTTAGAGGCTGAATTAAGTCTCCTCCTGCCAAGTTTCTCTGTTGAAGTCCTAACCCCCAATACTCTCAGAATATGACTGTGTTTGGAGATAGGATCTTCAAAGAGGACAGACATTAAGTTAAAATCAGGTCCTTAGTGTGGGCTCTAATCTGGTGTGACTGGTGTCCTGATAGGAAGAGGAAATTTAGACATGGATGTGGACAGAGGGAAGGTGATGTGACCTCTCAAGGAGAAGACAGCCATCTACAAGCCGAGGAGAGAGGCCTGGGACAGAGGCTCCCTCCATGGCCCTCAGGAGGAGCCACCCCTGCTGACACCTCGATTGCAAACTTTGTGTCTCTGGAACTGTAAGATCGAGACCATCCTGGCTAACATGGTGAAACCCCGTCTCTACTAAAAAATACAAAAAAATAGCCGGGCGCCTGTAGTCCCAGCTACTCTGGAGGCTGAGCCAGGAGAATGGCGTGAACCCAGGAGGCGGAGCTTGCAGTGAGCTGAGATCGCGCCGCTGCACTCCAGCCTGGGCGACAGAGCCAGACTCCGTCTCAAAAAAAAAGAAAATAAATTTATGTTGTGTTAGCCACCCAGTCTGTGGTACTTTGTTACAGCAGCCCGAGTCAACTATGCTGAAGTTAAGTGAGGGCTGAAGAGGGTGGCTGTTGGCCATCTCCAGCATTTGTCACTTGCTGTAAGGACTGCCCTGAGAGTCGTAAGTCCCTCCCCAACACTTTGAAACACCTTCCTAAGGTCCCTGTCACTCCTCTGCCTGCTTTCCCTCTCCTCCTGGTCTTCGGGAATCTGGATATGTCCCCAATTATTTGCACAGTTTCCATTCCACACAACTGAATTCTGGCTTCCACTTTAGTTCTAGTTATTTATTACAATGTTTAGTTTAGCCATGTAGAAGTTTTAAACTTTTATAAAGTCACATTTGTTTACCTTTTATTCTTGTAACATTTTTGTGAAGGACAGAGTTTTCTACGCTTGGGTTTCAGGATTTCATTAGTGGCTAAAGGTGATTGGCAAAGGGAAAATACAGCAGATGGCGGGTCCTTGTGGGCTTGGCCTGCCTTTGGGAGGGGAAGAGATGTGGCTCTGCAGTGAGAAGTCAGCCAGCCTCACTGGGACTGCTGGAAAGAAAAACAGTGGGCTGGATGCTGAGAAGGAGTCTCTGCCTCCTGGCTGGGGGCATGAAACAACAGTGGCTGTTTGGCAGCAAAAAGCATGGCCTGAAGGAAGCTGCCTCGGGGCATATGCCAGCGTGCTGTTAATCAAGTTGTGGCTCATCACTTTTTCCCTGGCTGAGAATTCTCCTGAGCCTTTCCTGCCCGAGGGACCTTGACATCAGCAAAGGCTTTTTGGAGCTGAATGAAGACCCACGTGCAGAAACAGCAAAAATGCCAGTGAGATGGGGAACTTAGGAGTGTTGTTTAGTTTTTAACCAAATGCTCCTTAAATTCGGTGTATTTAGTTCTCACGATTTTTAGATTTCAACATTCAATTATGAATGAAGCCCATACCAAACTTGAAACTTGAAACAACTCAAGCCCCTCATTACCTATTCAGAAGTAGTTTTCTGCTGGGCAGGGAGGATCTTTTTCATAGCCTGCTGTGAAATGGACACACTTCTAGCTGTTTCTGTTTTGTTTATTTCAATGTCTTTCGGAAGTATCAAATGCTCTGGGCACAATTCAGGGAATTGAGCTTATTAATTCTTTGAGTTCCCTCTCTAAGGGGACCCAAACAGATCTTTATGAAATAGATGAAATACATAGCAGCATAGCAGTAGCCAAAAGGATCAACAGATAGGACTGTCTGGTTATTCAAAAACATGAAGAAAAATATGTGAAGTAGTGATGAAAAATAAAACTGTAAGCATCTGCCTGGTCCGACTTCAAAAGCAGGTGAGGGTAGTTTAATTTTTTTAAATTAAATTAAATTTAATTTTTACTTTTGTTTTATTTTATTTAAGTTCCAGGATACATGTGCAGAACGTGCAGGTTTGTTACATAGGTATACATGTGCCATGGTGGTTTGCTGCACTACCAACCCGTCATCTAGGTTTTAAGTCCCACATGCATTAGGTATTTGTCTTAATGCTCTCCCTTCCCTTACCCCTAACCCCCTAACAGGCCCTGGTGTGTGTTATTCCCCTCCCTGTGTACATGTGCTCTCATTGTTCAACTCCCACTTACAAGTGAGAACATGTGGTGTTTGGTTTTCTGTTCCTGTGTTAGTTGGCTGTGGATGATGGCTTTCAGCTTCATCCATGTCCCTGCAAAGGACATGATCTCATTTTTTTTATGGCAGCATAGTATTCCACAGTGTATATGTACCACATTTTCTTTATCCAGTCTATCACTGATGGGCATTTGGGTTGGTTCCATGTCTTTGTTATTGTAAATAGTGCTGCAATAAACTTACGTGTGCATGTGTCTTTATAGTAGAATAATTTATATTCCTTTGAGTATATACCCAGTAATGGGATTGCTGGGTAAAATGGTATTTCTGGCTCTAGTTCCTTGAGGTATAGCCACACTGTCTTCCAAAATGGTTGAACTAATTTACATTCCTACCAACAGTGTAAAAGTGTTCCTATTTCTCCACAACCTCAACAGTATCTATTGTTTCTTGACTTTTTAATAATTGCCATTTTGACTGGCGTGAGATGGTATCTCATTGTGGTTTTGATTTGCATTTCTCTGATAATCAGTGATGTTGAGCTTTTTTTCATGTTTGTTGGCCACATAAATGTCTTCTTTTGAGAAGTGTCTGTTCATATCCTTTGCCCACTTTTTGATGGGGTTGATATTTTTCTTGTAAATTTAAGTTCTTTGTAAATTCTGGATATTAGACATTTGTCAGATGGGTAGATTACAAAATTTTTCTCCCATTCTGTGGGTGGCCTGTTGACTCTGATGCTAGTTTTT
>NW_012115511.1:3488221-3509005 GCF_000951035.1 Colobus angolensis palliatus
ATCTTCTTAGACCATGTATTCAAAAAAAAAAAAAAAAAAAAAAAATTTAGCCAAATTATGAGAAGACAAGAAAGGAGAAAGAAAATGAGCAAAGGAAAATCAGGATGAACAGAATGCACAGAGTAAGGTGGTACACAGATATCCACATTTGTCTGAAATCACAATAAATGTAAACAGATTAAACTCTCAGAAGGACAGAAGTTGTTGGATTTATAACAGACTGAGAGTTTAACTACTCGTAGGCTTTCATTGAAGGCACTACTCTAAGCTGTAGTGAACAAAATGTAACAGGAACAAGGAATAAGAATGCATGAGAAATTCTGAACAAGGAAATTGGTAAAATATATGCATAAAATGAATAGAAACTCCATCATTTTAAATGTTGTTTTCTGTGTCACTTAATATAGAGTACTTTTGCACTCCACAGAAACAAGAAATTCTTGCGTGAGGCAAGAAAAATGGTGCTTTTGGGGTTAGGCTGCTTTGTACACTCCTAAGCTACATAGTTGTTTTGCTTTGAAGCTTGTCTTTGGGTTCATTAGTTCTACATCCTGTGGTGCATCATGATCTTTTGTAGAACCTCACACTGAGCTTCAAGCTTTAATGGTTTTTTTTTTTTTTTTAAATTTTGGATTTAAGTCTCTAATCCATCTTGAGTTAATTTTTGTATAAGGTGTAAGGAAGGGGTCTAGTTTCAGTTTTCTGCATATGGCTAGTCAGTTTTCCCAGCATCATTTACTCAATAGGTGATCCTTTCCCCCTTGCTTGTTTTTGTCAGGTTTGTCAAAGATCAAATGGTTGTAGATGTGTGGTGTTATTTCTGAGGTCTCTGTTCTGTTCCATTGATCTGTATGTCTGTTTTGGTACCAGTATCATGCTGTTTTGGTTACTGTAGCCTTGTAATATAGTTTGAAGTCAGGTAGTGTGATACCTGCAGCTTTGTTGAGGATAGTTTAATTTGACACTGAATCCTATCCCATACTGTCAGCGACATTTCACAGATGGCAGCCTAGTAGCTGTATTGTAGAGATATCCATCAAGACACATACTTTTACTTAAGACTGGACTTAGGAAGGGAGCAACATATGTCACAGTGGTCTTGCAAACTAATTCAGGCCATGATTATATATGTTAAAGCAATAGATTTCCAGTTTCCCTTCTTTTTGGTTCAAGTAGTAGTCAGAAAAGAGATTGGTCTGAGGCAACTATACATTTAACCAAGTTTTTCTTTTATTATAGTAATATGGCCCATGTCTTCATTTGTTAAATGTGAGTTTCAAGTGATTTTTGTCTTATAGTGAAGGTAAATGCCAACAGGAAACCCGTGATGCTGATGGTACCATGGCCCAAAGTCTCAGACTTCATAGAGGAATGCTGAATTCAGTCCAGGAAAAAAATGTGCATGTATACGTGAATTCATGTGTGTGTGTGTGTGTGTGTGTGTGTGTGTGTGTGTGTGTGTAAACACCCCTATTAAAATAATTAGGCATAAACACTAAAGAATACAATTTAAACAGGATTATTATTAGAGATTTTACTCTAATCATTAACTCTTTTTAATTACTGCTTAATTTAACTCTTTTGTCTCATAGGCACAAAGAGACCTAGGCTTTCAAATATATTTTAGAATTAAAAGCTCTCCAGGCTGTACATATTGTTCTGATATCTCGGGGTTACAGAGCATGTTAATGTTAAAAACTCCTGTGGCTTTGAAGAAATAAATGCACTGAGCTTTTATTAAGCAGTTAGACTCATTCATTCATTGGTTTGTTCAATCATACATTCAATGAGAGACATGGGCCAGGCACTGGGGAAACCACAGTGAACAAAACCAGGTGTAGAATCTATTGTCATAGAGCTAAGCGTCCAGAGGGGAAAACACGTTAAGCTAATAATCACATATGTGAATGTAAGGTTACATCTGTTCCCCTCTGGGGTGGTACTGGCAGGAGGGTGGCCTCCCTGAGGATGAGTTCATGCCAATGAGGTGGGGAGGAAGGTTCCAGGCAGAGGAAACAACACCAGCACAGACTCCGCAGTGGGAGGGGGTCAGGAAACCTGGGAAGGAGGGCTTGAGGCTGTGTTTAGGGATTTTGGCTTTTATCCCAAGAGCTACAAGGGTGCAAAATGCTAAAATTTGCATTTTGAGAAGATCACTCTGGTTGCAGTGTGGAAAACAGATTGGATTTGAGGAGAGGAAGAGGAGAGAGGATGGTAGCTTATTGAAATGTTATACATGGTAAATGTGAGTATTAGGGATAAAATTAGACTAAGATGTTGTATCTTGTTCTCAAGGGTACTTAGTAGGGAAGGCAAAAATTAAGATTTAAAATTTGTTTGGTAGGGAAAGCAGATTAATTTTAGAGTTCTTGTAAATAATTAATTTTAGAGTTCCTGTAATTAATGGGCGTCTAATAACTCTTCTATTTTCTCTTATTCCTACAAAAGATAAAAACCCAGAGAATGTACAGCAGGAATCTATGTAGCAAGACTGGGCTCCACTCTGAAATTATTAACTAGAACATTATAAGCTTAATAGATATCTCTAAGTTTCAATTTCCTTAAATATATGATGCGACTTTGCTCTCATTAAGCTATTACAGATGACATTTATGTGATAAATGTACTCCCATTAGTGTGCAAAGGTCTGATAATAGCACTAGCTCCTCATTAATTTCTGCTAAAGTGTGAAGGACTGATAATAGGGAAAGGCAGCCTTACAGAGGCAGGTACCAATATCCCTCAGGTCTAGTCTAGTGTCTGTTACATGTTGTTGATATGAAATAAAACTGGGTTAGTTCTCTCAAGTTACTTGTTTTTTGAAAGAATATGTTTAATCATATATTAGAAGAAATTTCTAGTGGATGAATTTTAGACAATTTGCTATGAAGGTTGTACGAATCATTTTAAGTAGTACTGCCTTCTTGATATCAAGGTATAACAACACACAGGACTACTCTATCTAAATATTAGTCTTGAGCTGCCACTTTTCTTTCCCATATCCAACTTCTTCTTTGGAGATGGAGTCTCACCTTCTTCTCCTAGGCTGGAGTGCAATGGGGCGATCTCAGCTCACTGCAACCTCCACCTCCCAGGTTCAAGCAATTCTCCTGCCTCAGCCTCCCCAGTAGCTGGGATTATAGGCATGTGCCACCACGCCAGGCTAATTTTTATATTTTTAGTAGAGACTGGGTTTCACCATGTTGGCCAGGCTGGTCTTGAACTCCTGACCTCAAGTGATCTCCCTGCCTCGGCCTCCCGAAGTGCTGGGATTACAGGTGTGAGCCTCCGCACCTGGCCTCCCCATATCCAACTTCTTATTGTCACCCCACAATTCCCCCATGAGTCCCAAGAAAGCAGTGAGACTGATTTTCGTGTGTTGCTTAGAGAAGTCAGTCATGCACACCCCCTAGGTTTTCAATGTAGGACTCTGATAACTGTGGAAAAGACAATTTGGAGTAAATATTTTGAAAGAGAAAGAAAGAGAAAGAAAGAAAGAAAGAAAGAAAGAAAGAAAGAAAGAAAGAAAGAAAGAAAGAAAGAAAGAAAGAGAAAGAGAGAGAGGAAAGAAAGAAAAAGAAAGAAAGAAGAAAGCAAGCAAGCAAGCAAGCAAGCATTTAAAACAATCTTGCTTAGGACTACCAGAAGGCAAACTAAGAAATGTAATTTTTTGACCCTAGAGTAGTTCATGGCATGACCCAAAGGTGAGAATCTATTCATAATCTGTTTCTCTGAACCTATGAAGTATTGTGGAATTCCTGTTTCACTCGCCAAATGAAACGACCACTCCCCCGGGACCTGCCCCTGATCTCAATGCAGAGCGTCTTTCAACCTAAGTTCCAGGCCTGACTCTGAAATGTTCTCACGTTGTGGGCTCAGTCCAGCAAACATCCCATAAGAGTTCTTCCCTGGGGTCAAATACAAGTCAGTCTCGAGGTGGGAGGTGGAATGGCCCAGCCACCCTACACCCATCAGGCTGGATAAACATTAGCCACCCATGCTGGGAGTGGCACAGGTCCTGCCATCTCTTGGTGATCTGGCTTACCGAAGACTGGCCCATCCCTTTCTTGACCTCTAGAATGAATCAGGATGCATTTGTGGACCTCAATGATACAGCAACTAGTGAAACAACATTTTAGTCCATGAAATTCAAAGGTAAGACGGACTCTGTTTTATAAAAACATCAACTGAGATAAATTTTATTTTGTACTTAGACACAGTTTGGCTCATTTGCTACTTCACAGCTCTTTCAGTCTAGATAGACAGAGGAAACAGTAGTGTGTTTTTGCTTTGCTTATCCAAGGTAACTCTTTTTATTTTTCCTTCTCCCCAGTGGATTGTGAAGTATTAGGTTGGCGCAAAAGTAATTGCGGTTTTTGCCATCAAAAAGTGATGACAAAAACCGCAATTACTTTTGCGCCAACCTAATACTATTGTTAGACAAATGAATGCATCTTGTTAACAGATTGGCTGGAAAAACCTACTTCTAATTCCTCTGGCTGATCAGAACTTTCAAGTCAGAGTGAAAAATAGAGACAGCTGTTGCCATCATGGTTTCGGGTTTCTGAAGGGACCTTTCTCCCACAGCGAAATGATCTCACTAGACCTGATTCTCATAGTTTAAATAAAGGCACTACTCTATTTCCTTTTACTAATCAACTTAACTGGTTAATAGTTTTTACAACTAATAAATGCTATTAACAAATTGCCTCTCAATTTTGATACCAAAATGGTTTAACTTACTTTTTTTCCTTTTTCCCTTCCAAATTTTTTCATCCTTTGCTCCATTCTTGTGCTGGACCTTCCCATCCAGTCTTCCCTGATCATTCAGGCCAGGATGGTTTCATGCCTGTCAGTTTCCCCAGGGACAGTGCAATTTCACCTCACCTCACAGGGTTGTGGAAAAAGAGATGTCCTCGTTCATTGGGATGAGAAAGACATTGGACTTTAAAAACAAACCATCACAGGTTTCCTTTTTTGGGTTGAGTTAAAAAGTGAACTTGGTCTTCAGGTGCTGCTGATTTGATACCACATTTAGGTTTTATACAAAGCTGATCCAAAGACTTGGCCCATTCCACCCTCCCTTGTCACCGGGCCTCACACACAGTCCAGTGAACACGGCACCCATCCTTAGGAGGAAGTGGGCCTGCTTCCCTCAGCTTATCACACTGTCTGAAGCGATAATGGTTCTAGATAGATCCGAAAGGAAAGCCAAAGGAAGAGCCGGACAACAAAAAGGAATGAAGAAAGGAAAACAAATTCAAGGGGTGTAACGACGGGCCCCAAGTGGCCTTATTATATGAATAGACTGCAGATAACTACCTCTTTCTACCGCAGCGCTTCATAAATTCTGTCATCTTGTTAGGATTGTCAGAAGCACACTGACCTCACTTCCTCCATTAACGAGCTCGCCCTATTTTGAGGGGAGATTCTTTACGAATACACAGCTCAGAAACACCTCATAAACAGCTTGTCAGCCTTGTAATTCTGGAAGTAACGAATTCCATGCCAAGGAGAGGGAGGGTGGCACCCCAGAAGCCAGCTGACCCGCAGCAGAGAGGAGCCTGGCACAGTGAGGGCTGGGCAGAGGCAGGCGCACAGCTGGGCTTGTGAAGCGGCTAACAGCAAAGTTTAATCCCTGCTTACTGAGAAAGGTGTCAGAGCTAGATTGGTGGCTTTTCACACAATCACCAGGTTCTTTTTATTTGCCTGGATGCTTTCTCTTTTTGGTAAATCAGAGGCGGCCAGAGCCCAAGCAAGACTGGGGGTTTGGAAGGGAGGTACGGAAAGGGCTCATTTGCCCACAGCCTACTCTGATGTGTTCTTTTTTGTTTTTGAGAGCCACTGCAAGACCCCAGCCATCCCCGCAGACCCCCAACCCGATTATCTTCTTTCAGGCTAGATGAGGAAAACAGCTTTACATTCCCAGTGATCCAGGATGGATTAAATGGTCAAAAATTGCATTCCACTTCTATGAGACTGAGTTTTTGCTGAAGTCTCCAGTACAGTCATGAAAAGATTCTTGACTCTATAAAGGCAAGAAAAACTCCCCACGGTCAGCTTATGCACGGGGCAAGCTCCATAAAGTTGCTCTTGCTGACTAGCCTCAGTTTTAGTGTCTTGAGACAAACCGCATCAAATTATATATAAAAACAATGCATCCCAAATGCCAACGAAGACCTTCTCTCTTATTCCTAAGGTGTTTCCTCTCGCTCCCCAGCGAGCTACTTTTCACCCCTGTTGATTTATGCTCTGTTGGTGGACACAAAGGTGGACCGAGCACAAACTGTTTAGTGCTTGCATTGGTGCCTTGAACAGATAATCAAAACAGCTCAGTGGCCAGGACTCGCTGCCCTTTCTTTCCCATAATGATGGCACCAAAACCCTTCACAATGCACATGGTAATCAGAGCCCGTGGACAGGGAATGGATTCATCAAAATTCATTGGATGCATTTTGGGGAGGGTGGAGGTGGGGAGCAGAGAGGCAGACAGGAAGATGAGCTCGGGACTCACCCCCACTCTTGCAGATTTCACATCTAGCCTGGCGCCGGGTGGAAGGTGTGTAGGGTCATCAGTTATTTCCAGTTGCTATTTTGGTCAGCCACATAAAAAATATCCCTGACAATTCTGAATTGCATGTATAAACCATTTTATGGCTGTTGGTCTTGTTGCTCTCTCCTCTCCTTCTCAGTTTTTTTCCCCTTCTGAGTATCCCATATTTCCTCCTCTCTGCTATATCCAACATAAACATTTATCTTCTTAGACCATGTATTCAAAAAAAAAAAAAGGTAAAGGGAATAGTAAAAATACAGAGTCAAATGTGAGTGGCAGAGCTATAATTCTTTATGAAGTAGCAGGTAAGATTGATTGTCAAGGGTCAAAAGGCTAGGTCAAACTCCGCTCATTCGTCAGCTGAATGTCATTTTTGTTTTCCCTGTCACCAGATAGCTTTAAAAAAAAATTGCAACTCCTTCCTCATTATCTGGGACTTGGCTCCTTTTCTGCCATCCACTATTAATGAAACCGTGCTTCAAGCCTGGCCCTCATCTTCTGAGGTTCTTCTTCATGTGCTGCCTCTCTCTCTAAAGCACTGCAGAGAGAGCACCGTTTCAAAGGCCATATTCTCCTGCAGCCACATTGGGAAATTGCCACTAGAGTGAGAATGATTTGAAAACACACATGAGGTATAAACGTTTGAATGAACAAAAATGTAATTAAATCATAGCAGGTCTAAAGCTTGTGATCCAGTGTAATTGGATGGTGGCAATATCTTTGCATCTCATAAAGAGGAAAACAAAACGAGATGTAATATCTGGCAGCCATCTAAAATTATGTGTCATAAATAAAGAGAAAAAATTTTCCCTTATAATTATAGCAGGTCACAACAACATAACGCAAAAGCTAAAATAATGCATTGGCATCTAACATGCCATCCGCAGCAGGTCAAATGTAGGTTAATGCTATCAAACAATCTCACCTTCAAAAGACTCATTTAATTAGCTCATGTTTAATTATTCTAAAATGCAAGACAGTGGTGATTAGTTAGATGGGAATTAATTTGTGAATTTTTAAGCACAGATTTGCCAAATGCTATACGTTATCAGCTAGGAGAGGTAACCCAAATTAATATCCACAGCCAGATAAAAGCTTAAAGTTTAAACCTTAAGCAATGATGCTGAGCTCCCTGTTTTGTAAACTTGTGCTTTCTTTTTTTCTGTCCTGTTTGCCTCTAAATATTAGTACAGAGACCTGGACCAAAGTGGCTTGATAAATCCAGATTAGAATTTTCTTTATAGTAGTGACATTATTTGAATCAATCGTCTAATCTTCTCCACGAGTACTTGCAATTTTCACTAGCCCATCTTACTCCTATTGGTTGGCAGCCGCATGGTGTGAGTGAAGTCTTTTATGAGCCGGGGAATTTTGCTTTATTTCTATTTCATAATCACAGGCCTGCAGTCCCTGAAGGAGGACAGGCAGTCACCACAGAAAGTCCTGCAGAGCATCTCAGGAGGTTGCAAAGAGAGGTTGTAGCTGGATTTGTAAGATCGACACATGGTCTGCTTCTTAAGGAGGAAAAAATAAGGATGGCAACAATCAAAAACCTTCAAGGAAATTCTCAGTTCATTTCAATTTACCTGGAAATGATAATTAACTTTGAATATAACATCTATTGATTTTGTAGCATGGTATGTTTAGTCCCTGAAAAATGGCGCTTGCAAAGCCATTCACCAGATTCAGCTTTAAGAACTTGATTAAAAGGAATATAGCCTACCCATGTTTAGAATCGAGAATATCAGAGCACAAAGCTCAGAGAACAAATTCTGTACAGGGAGTGACTTGGTGGGGAGACTTGCCTAGGCAGCCCGAAGCTTTTAGCACTGTCCCAGGAAGCTACTCAAGCGAAAGGTGCAAGGGAGAGGTAGGCTGTAGCAACAAGAATGTTTCCGGTGAGATCTGGATTCTGAATGGCGATGGGTGGGGACAAGTGGCCCTGGGGAAGGAGTTGTGAAGAGCAATTCAGGAGACAGACTAATATGAAAGAGGACGTTGTCCAACCCAAAATATGAAATGGATTTTTAAAACTTGTATAGCTGTGTGTACAAGAGAGGTGCTGACATAAACATGTTAAAAATACTTTTCCTTAAGTCATTTTTTTTTTCTAACTATGGATGGTGCTTTATTTTATCATTTCTAATTTTACATTTTGTCATCCTGAGTCTTATTCCTGTTCTTTGTAAATGTCACTGGGTGGTGAGAACTGAGGCCCGAGTCTGTGTGACTGAGTTGAGCTGGTCCAACAGCAACACTGCTCACACTACTGACAGCAACTGTGAGGAGGAACACAGTTCAGAGATGACATAATAAGCCTCATGAGGATTGCCCCAAACTACAAATAATAATGGAAATGTAACATCTCTGACTGAAAATGACCTGTGTGCGGTACTGTGGGACTAGGGTATTTGTTTTAATGGACTACCAAAACCAAGGCTAACTATTTTGAACCATAAATTCAGATTATTGGAGAAAACTGTTAAAAACTGACTGTATACATTTTCTTTTAAAACATCATTTTGACGTTGTTGAATGATCAACAGCTGCACTAGAATTTCAAACAATTGGGAACCAAATCACAGACCGACCTATTAGTGAAAGTTGATAGCTAGTATTTTTCACAATCGAATCAGAATGCTAAAAGACCCTGACAATTTTTAATGTGGGTATCAAATGAAAAAAAAAAGAGTGAAGTCCCGCTTTTAGGTATAACAAAACAAAACAAAACTGTACAGCTGTTAAGATCAGTAAAACTTGGCTTATGACATGAACAAAAGACGTCAGTTAATTATATAACCTAACAGTTTGACTTGAAAATAAATGGTCATGTGGTGGGTGGTTTCATAGCTAGAACGGAGTTCATAGCAAGGCTGGACCATCCCTTCTGGGCCTTGCTGTCTAGTTTCCAGTGCTGGGGCTGGAGTGGCCCCTCGTATATGTGGCCTGTGTTGGGTAATGCTGGGGCAAGAGGACCTGTGGCCAGGAAGAGCTGCCAGGGATGCCTTCCAGAGGCAGCTGGGAGGAAGAACCAATGAGGAGGGGTTCATGGGGGGCAAATGAGCAGAAAGGGACATGTGAGTGCTGCTCTAACATATTTCAAGATGTTCTCCTGAAAAGAAGGGATTATAGTTAGGTAGCTTCAGTTTAGGGGAAGATCCGGAGCAATGTTTGGAAGTTGGAGAAAACTTACCGTTTTGGGCTCAGAATGAAATAAAGGCTTAATTTTTTATTCTAAGGATGGAGTGTGCTGTCTTGATAATCTTTGAACACCTCTTGGTGGGGCTGAATAGGCAGAAGCTGGAAGAGCACCTGGTATAGAAGGATGCTGAAATTGCATGGGGGCTTGGAGTAGACGTCCTCCACAACTGTATGCAACTATCAGTTTCAGTGGCCAACACTGATTGAGCATCTTCTATGTGCCAGACACTCTGATTCAATAAAGTGCCTACTGGTGTTGTCAGCATCTACATGATATGCTCATTCACTGTTTCTTTTTAATTATGTGGTCTCTACTAACCACAATTAGGGAATGGGCTGAAAACTATGATGACTATGGGTACTGTAGGACAGATGATTCACGATTTGCTTAAATGATAGGCTTGTAAGCCAATGGACCAGGTGGTTGTATCTCCAAAGTCATTTCAATTTTTCACTTCATCAAGGTGTTCATGAAGAGAAGGCTGATATGTGAAGAAGAAAGGAATCAGTGGTTTGCTGAATGTCTGCTATTTGTGAGTCACTATACTAGAAGCTCTATATTAGTTTATCCTTCTCTGTCCTATGAGATGAGCATGATTATGCCCCTGTGACAGCTGAGGATGTTGAGCTCAGAGAGGTGAGGTTATGTGCCATGTCACAGAGCTGAGAGGGGCAGAGGTGGGCTTTGAACTCAGGTCTGTCTTATTGCAAAGATGGTGGTCTTGACACTGCAGCTTATTGCCTCTGAGGATAAATAGTCCCCTGAATTGTTGACATTATCTCTCATAAAAGCTGAAGCTTGGATTATAATTGAAAGATTAAACAATTAAAAAGAAACATAATTCAAAAGCTCGGTCTTTAATTATTTTTTAGTGTTTAAAATGTACCTGCTCTTTGATCTTATTTAGGCAAATGGTGGTAATTGCTCAGAGCCAAGCCCCTTCCCATTTATTCTTTGCATGCCTTTGATGCCAGAATTTTCCAGTCAGCAATCTCCCCTACTGACAGTATACAGGTTCAGTCAATACACACAGGTGCCAGAAAGCCCCTCTGAGCATCTGTTATATACAGAGGGCATCAGTTATATACACCTGGGCTGGCTGCTGCGTGTACCCTCAAGGCCAGTGGTTTTCAATTCATGTGCCCAGAAATAACCTGACATTCTTGACAAAATGCAGGCTCTGATTTAGTGGGTCTTGGCTGGGGTCTGGGATTCTTCATTTCTAACCAGCTTCCAGGTGATCTTGGAGTAGCAAAGCACCTGGGAAGCAAAGAACAGCCCTGGACAGGTAAGATGATAGATCATTAGATGATTGACCCAAATGTTGTTTTCTGTGTGTGTCTCCTGGAATCTGAATGTGAAAGGCAAAACCAAACACAGTTAAGAGGGAATAGGCCCTGAATAGAAGAGAAGATAGAAAAATGGCATGCAGCTAACACTTACATAGTACTCTGCATACATGAACACATTTAATTTTCAAAACGACTCAGTGAGGTTGGTAGACGATGACTTTCCCCATTTTTTGATGAGAAGCTAAGGCCCGGAAGGGTGAATAATAGCTACTACTAACTAGAAATCTGGACGTTAGCTTTAAGGCATGGTGCATTAGAGGAGGTGTAACATGCAGGAAGAAGAATCCAGGGGAGGGAACCGGGACTTTGAGGTCTAAAAGTCATATCACAGGCATGATCCTTGAGGGAACTATGATATTTAGTCTGGATTTAAAACTTATCTTCCTTATCATTTTCTTCAGTTATTTGATGAACTGGTTTGAGGAAGGGAAAGTAGGTTTATTTTATGTTTATTTAAATAACTATTTGCAAACATTGTTTGTTGGGCTATTAATCTTGAGAGATGCTGTGTCAGTAAAAAGTGATGCTGTGGGCACAAGCAGGCTTTGTGCCTGTTCCTCATAGAGACTCACAGCATCCATTAGCCTATTAAAAGCTCTGAGAAGTCCCTGGGGAAGCAGGCTCACTTGACACCTTTTAAGTTAGGAATTTCATTCTTATTTGACCACAGACTCCCTCTCTCCTTTACAGAAAAAAACATGATACCTCGAAAGGCTGGGCATGGTGGCTCATGCCTGTAATCTCAGCACTTTGGGAGGATCCCTTGAGGCCAGGAGTTTGAGGCTGCAGTGAGCCAGGATCATACCACTGTACTCCAGTCTGGGAAACAGAGTGCTACCCTGTCTCTGATAATGATGATGATGATGATGATGATGATGATGATGATGACGACGACGACGATGATACCTTTTAACATTCTGTGAAACTAGTTTGCATCCTTGGGACACATTGGAAAATGCTGACGTCAACTGGCGTAATAGGACCAAGGAATGAAAGTTTCACATCAGGGAATGAGATTCTAGAGTAATATAAAGCACTTTCTAACAATCTGACCTGTCCAACATAAACTCCGCATCACCAGGAATGTTCAAGGAGAGGCTGGAAAACTGTGTTTGAGAGAAATCTGAGCAACATCTGGAAAGACACACCATTTACAGAACAGGCAGCTGGAACGTTTTACATTGTCTTGTTAATTCTGCCCCTTAATTTGACAGTAAGATTAAACCATGCTGTGGTTTCTAAAACAATGATATTAGAAAATAATGTTATATAAGTACTGTAGGTAGTTAAATTATTTTGAATTCACTGCTGAGCCAGGATGTTTTCTCCTTGCAAACTGTATGTACCCCAGCCATCCTGCTACAGAAATACTTTTGTAATCCTTGGCCTGGTTGACAGCTCTAGAGTCTTTGAATCTATGTAATGTTGCCCCAAGCCCCATCTTGTTGGTAAGTGGGATAGCTGTGTGCCCACATAAATCATTATTTCAGAGGTTCCCTCCCCACTTCCCACTTCCCAGGTTAACTCTCTCACTTGCTCTCTGGTGCTAAAGTTTAATAAAAGAAAAGCTGTTTGGTCAACAAGTAAAGATGAGGCTTTAAGTACAGATGCTGGTGGGAAGAGAAGCTCATGGACTCCTATTCACCCTGTCATTCACTAATTCATTCCATCAGTCAGCATTTATTGCGAATGAACGTGTGTCCTGTGCTGGGAATACAGAGCTACATGCTTCCTCCCTCCTGGGAATAAATGCTAAGATCATACGCAATCCTGAAAACAGGTTTAGATATAAGGATGGGGAGGAAGGCACCAGGAGTGGGAAGAAAGCAGAGGAGCTGACAGATGGGGGAACACAGAGTTGCTTGGGATGCTATTGAGAAACTTCAGCATCTCGTGTAAAGTCAAGGGCCAGTCTTTCTATGACATTTTATATAATTTTCAGATTTTTTTCCTCTATGGCTGATGGAAATATGTATTTTTTCAAAATCTAACTCACAGGATTTAAAACATAAGGTTTTTGGTCCTTACCTGAGCAGTGTTTTAGTTTTACAAAATACTGAAATCCATACAATTGCCATGCAAGTTTTAGAAACAAGTAGCAATTGGATTCTGTACAAATATGTTTTAAAACAAGCTGGCAACTCTCCCTGTATTCCCAAATGGGAATTCCTGAACCACTGCTGCTGGCTATAGAAACAAACCACACATTCAAAGGGCCTTTTTGCTAGTGGGTGAATTGGGCAGAAAACTACGGGTGACTAATACATGAGGTACGATAGGCATGGTGGCCATACATCCTACAGGTTTTATGGGCAGTCTTGAAAAATACTCTGTCCCTTTGTCAGTCTGTGCATCATGCATGGAACCAACCGCGGCATCCGAGTTTTCAGCGGGAACTATCTGCAGTGAGGGGTATATTACAGGTGATAGAAGACGAGTTCCAATCCTTGCAGGCGGGAAAGTCCAACAAATACAGTTGTGACAAATTAGAACAAAAAGTTGTTGATTAGGAGTCTGAAGACCTGGGAATAAAATCCAGGATTTGTCGCTCTCCGGCCACGCCACTGGAACAGCCTAGGTTTCCTTCTCTGTAAGATGTGATGGTATCCCCTGGAGGGATGCACGCTGTGGGCTTGAGAGCTTCACGGCTCTTCATGACTGACCCAGGTACAGGGCGAGTGAAGTCTCCAGCCTTCTTGTGGACCCTACGGACCTTGCCTGTGAGAAGCAATGATGCCTAGACCCACCCAGACCATCCTTGTTGTTAGGGACTGCAGATATTTGGGCATCTTATATGGTCAGAGGAGGAGGAAACAGTCCCTGAAATAATTAATATCATATTCTTACCAACCTTGACTGAATTTAACTTGAATTAGGAAGAAAAACCATTTCTTATTTCTTGAGTGGAATGGAAAAGCCCAAACCTGCTATGATTTTAATGCCAAACACATTAAAATACCAAACAGAAAGTATTTGAAAGCTAGTACAGAGAAAGAGATGTGTATTTCTCCAAAGGATATAGTGTCTTATTCCCACTCAGAAGGCAATATTACTATTTTAAAGAACAAAGATCAAATTAAATGTTCATGTGCTGTCACCAAGTATGTCAGTATATTTATGAACAATTCAAAATTTGAACTATTTTCCAGACAGCTGGTCATATGTACATTAAAGTAGTTATAATAACCTGTCAGGAGAAATTTCCTCCAGCACATTCATTGGAGAAAATACGTGTAAGCATGGCAGCCTTTTCAAACCCCACCAAATCCCTTTATCTTGTGAACGGCTACTACCACAGCTACAAAATCCACAGAAAGCCAGAGCTCACAGGAGTTTATTATATGACCTCCTTGTAAATTTGCTCCCTACTGTGAAGACTTTGGGCTACACACATGCATTTATACAGAAAAAGTTGCACTAGCCCAGCCTGAGATGTGTTAAATGGAATCAATCAGATCTCCAACATACAGACTAAGTATCTATCTTAATCATGTGTACATCAGAAAAATTTATCTTACTACCAGATCTCTTTTGCAAAGGGATTTCCAGCCTTCTCGAGACCATAGGATCTTGATAATACCTGAGAGGCTTGGTTTATGGTGTAGGGGAAAGGTTTGGCCTTGGAGGCAGAGAGTGAAATTTGCATCTTGGTTTTGTCATTTACTAGATGTGTGCTTAAGCAAATCACTTAAATGGTTTAAGCGTTTGCATCCTCTTGTATTATCTGTATCCTTTTGTATTATCTACAATGATTTAATAATGCATGTGTCACATTTTGGGAGAGTACAGGTGCTAAATTTTTAAAAAGTTAGAAAGGAAAATAAATTAAGTGTCTTTTGGCTGAGCTATCCAGAAGCAGTGTTTCTTTAACATGTTCATTTGGTAAAATCAGCAGATCTTGGGAATGAGTTAAATTAAAGTAAGCTTAAAAAGTCATGATTTGCTCAATAGCCAAAAAGTGGAAACAAGTGTTCATCAGCAGATGAATGGGTACAGAAAATGCTGTGTATACATACAATGGAATATTATTAGTCTTAAAAGGGAAATTGTGATACACACTACAACATGAATGAAACTTGAAGACATTACCCTAAATGAAATAAGCCAGTCACCAAAGGACAAGCACTGTATGATTAGATTTACATGAGATACCTAGAGTAATCAAATTCATAGAGATAGAAAGTAGAATGGTGGTTGTTAAGGGCTGGGGAGTTGGGGGAATGGGGAGTATTTTTTTAATGAGTACTGAGCTTGAGTTTGGGATGATGAAAAAGTTCTGGAGATGGATAGCAGTGATGGTTGCTTACCAATGTGAATGTCCGTAGCGCGACTGAAATATACACTTAAAAATGATTAATAATTAGGAAAGCTAAAAAAAATGAAGGGCATTCAAATTGGAAAGGAAGAAGTTAAATTGTCCGTATTTATGGATGACATAATCTTACACATAAAAAACCTTCAAGACTCCACCAAAAATCCTTTAAAACCAATAAATGAATCCAGTAAAGTTGCAGCATACAAAATCAACATTCAAAAATCAGTAGTATTTCTAAATGCCAATGGTGAACTATCTGAAAAAGAAATCAAGAAAGCAATCCCGTTAACAATAGTTCCAAAAAAAGAAGTTACCTAAGAATAAATTTGACCAAGGAGTTGAAAGAGTTCTACAATGAAAACTATTTAAGCACTGATGAAAAACACTGAAGAGGATACACATAAATGGAAAGATACCCTGAGTTCATGGGCTGAAATTATTATTAAAATGTTCATATTACCCAAGTGATCTACAGATTCAATGCAATCCCTATTAAAATACCAATGACATTCTTTACAAAAGTAGAAAAACAATCTTAAAATTCATATAGAATCACAAAACAACCCAAACAGCCAAAGCAATTTTGTACAAAAAGAACAAAACTGGAAGCATCACATTGCCTGACTCCAAAATATACTACAAGCCTATAGTAACCAAAACAGCATGGTACTTTTAGAAAAATAGACCCCAAGACCAATGGAATGAAATAGAGAACACAAAAATAAATCCATACACTTACAGCCAACTGATTTTTTATAAAGGTGCCAAGAACACATATTGGGAAAAGGACATTCTCTTCAATAAATAGTCTTGCAAAACTAGATATCCCCATGCAGAAAGATGAAACTAGACCCCCATCTCTCATCACATATAAAAACCAATTCAAACTGGATTAAAGCCTTAAATGTAAAATCCCAAATAGAAGAAGACATAGAGGAAATGGTTCATGACATTGGTCTAGGCAAGGTTTTTTGGATAAGATCTTAAAAGCACAGGCAACAGAAATATATAAATAGATAGGACTATACCAACCTAAAGAGCTTCTGCACAGAAAATGAAATAATCAACAGTGTGAAGAGACAACCTGCGGAATAGGAGAAAATATTTGTAAACTATGCATCCGACAAGGAGTTAACATGCAGAATATATAAGCGACTTGAACTACTCAATAGCAAAGCAACAAATACTCTGATTTTAAAAATGAATAAAATACCAAATAGACATTTCTTGGAAGACATACAAATGGCCAACCTGTATATGAAAAAATACTCAACATCACTAATCATCAGGAAAATGCAAATCAAAACCAAAATGAGATACCGCTTCACCCCAGTTAGAATAGCTACAAAAAGTAATGAATGCTGATGATCAAGTGGAGAAAGGGGAACTTTTATACACTGTTGGTGTAAATGCGAATTAGTATAGCCATTTTGGAAAACAGTATGGGGTTTTTTCAAAAAATTAAAAATAGCACTACCATATGATCCAGCAACCCAAGTACTGGGTATATATCCAAAGGAAATGCAATCATTATGTCGAAGAGATGTCTGTACTACCATGTTTACTGCAGCACTATTCACAATAGTCAAGATATGGAATCAACCTAAGTGTCCATCAACTGATGAATGAATAAAGAAAATGTGGTATATACACACAATGGAATATTAATTCTGCCATAAAAAGGATGAAATTCTGTCATCTGCAGTAACATGGATGAATCTGGAAGACATTATGTTAGGTAAAATAAGCCAGACACAGAAAAACAAGTATAGCACGTTCTCACACATATGTGGGATCTAAAAAAGTTGATCTCATAGAAGTAGGAAGCAGAACAGTGGTTCCCAGAGGCTGGAGAGGGGAAGGAGGAGGAGGGATAAAGCGAGATTAGTCAACAGGTACTAAGTTACAGTTAGATAGGAGGAGTAAGTCCTGATATTCTATTGCACAGTAGGGTGACTATGGTTAACAATATTGTATTGTATATTCCAAAATAGCTAAAAGAGAGGCTTCTGAATGTTCTTACGACAAAGAAATGATAAATGTATGAGGTGACGGGTATGCTAAATACCCTGATTTGACCATGATGCAATACACACATGTATCAAGACATCACACTGTACCCCACAAGTATATATGGTTATTATATATCAATCAAAAACAAAATTAAGAAATGGTAAATTTTATGTACATTTTACTAAAATAAAAGAAGAATATAAACATTAAAATGTCATGATTTCTAAGTGAACCTGTTTTCATATGTCTTGTATTCTCTGTTTATTTCCCCGGTATTTTCCATTCATAAATACTAAAACTTAAAAGATACATTTATCTTGCAAAGTGTCCTTTGGTGCTATTCTAGGAGATTTTGCACCAGGGTGCTCTGGATTCTGACAAGATCATACATGTTTGGAAATTCACTAGTGTCTGCCAACTTGTGAGCATCACCACTTTTTAGGGAGTGCAAATGTAGGATCTGATGATTACTTTGTAGGCAGAAGACGTCTTCATTCATGTTTTATTCCCAGTGGTTCAGTTTAGTGAAATCCCAAAGCAATTGCTATGTTAACTTATTTTCTCTTGGTTGCATTATCCTATGCATTATCTTGGTCGCATTAGTTTTCTTCATCCATTACGCTGTTCAATTATCTAGTGTGAAGCTTTCAGTAAAAGAACCCACCTATCCCACTTCACTGCCCACCCTTAAATTACCTATGAGAAATGTATCAGATAACTAATTTCAGAAAGTAGTCATAATTATTTCCATTACCAACATGCAGCCGTAATTGCCTCTTCAGCAATTTTCAAAAGCAATAGAGAGGAGAGTAGGTTCCAGAGACATGGTCCGTTTGAATCTTTATCCTTGGCTTGTGTTACATGTAGTGGCATAGTTTAAGATTCTAGCATTCCTAGAAGGTCAGATGGGAATGTTCAGGAGAGAAGGAGGGAAAGGAAGCAGCATGGACTGTATTTCCTTGGTTGAGCACACACTTTGGGTCACCTGTTATAGATGTCCAGGTTGTGCCTGAGAGTGGAGTGGGCAAGCCATCTGCACACACCTTGGGGGAGCATGGGCTTAGCACGTATGAAAACTTTGTATTTATTACGTGCCATGGGTTAAACTAAGTACTCCCAAAAAGATATGTTGAAGCCTTGAGTGTCTTTACAGGGATAATCACATTAAAATAAGGTCATGAGGGGAGTCCTTACCTAATATGAACTGATGTCCTAATAAAAGGGAAAATTTAGGCCGGGTACGGGGACACACATCTATAATCCCAGCACTTTGGGAGGCCAAGGCAGGCTAATCACGAAATCAGGAGCTCAAGACCACACTGGCCAACATAGTGAAACCTCATCTCTACTAAAAATACAAAAACTTATCTGGGCATAATGGCAGGTACCTGTAATCCCAGCAACTCAGGAGGCTGAGGCAGGAGGATCACTTGCACCAGGGAGGCGGAGGCTGCAGTGAGCCGAGATCGCTCCACTGCACTCCAGCCCAGGCAACAAAGTGAAACTCCATCTCAAAATAATTAAATAAATAAAATAAAAGGTAAAATTTGGACACAAACACAGGCACACACAGAGGGAAGATAGCCACACGAAGATGGAGTACTGGAGTGATACAATGCACAAGCCAGGAAATGCCAAAGATTGCTGGCAAACCACTGAAAGTGAGAAAGAGGCAAGGAGGGCTTCCTTTACACACTTCCTTCAGAGGGAGTGTGGCCCTGTTGACACCTTGATTTCAGATTTCAACCTTCCAGAACTGTGAGATAATGAATTTCTTTTGCTTTAGGCCACCCAGTTTGTGGAACTCTGCTATGACAACCCTAGGAAAGCAATGTATTATTTCATTTCATTTCGTTTCCACAATCACCCCACGGGATGATGTTATTATTTTCTCCTGTTTTGCAGATACAGAAACTGAGGCTCAGAAAGGTAAGGACTGAATCAAAATTCATACGAGCAGCATGGCAACCCCTAGGCAGATGCTGCTTAGGACATCTGGGAAGGTTGGCAAGTGGCACCTATGTTGGGGCTTGGATCTCGAGTAGATGTTTGCCGGGTGCAGAAGGGAGTGCACTCTAGGGTGAGGGGAAGGAAGAGGATTGTGGGGATCAGAAGTTCTGAATGACTGGAGTATAGGATGGGTGGCAAAGAAGGGCACGAGGTGAGATTGGCAAGAGTGGCTGGAGCCGATTCTGAACGGCCATGCATGACACACCAGAGAGTCCGGAGAGACTAGGGCCAGGGCACACCTGGGAGACTAGGCAGTCCTAATTCCAGTTAGAAACGAGAGCTGGGGTTAAGGCTGTAAAATCAGGTTAAGAACTGGAGGTGTGTTTGTGTACTGTTTTGGAGACAGAATCTAGAATGTCGGAAGGAGGTGGTAATGAGGGAGAAGGACGTTTGAGTCCCAGTTCTCCAGCCTGAGGAACCTGTGGATGGTGATGGCTAAGAACGGCAATATGCAGGATGCCATGCACAAAAATGCTTCTCAGCTGAGCCACATGCTGGTGGTGACAGACACACATTCCACTGTTCCTGCCTGTATGCCGGCGTGAAGGGCAGGCCCAGACACAGAGCTGTTGGCTACAGGGGCTTTCCTGAGGTGAGAAATACAAGAACTTCTCAGCTGTCAGAAAGGAGAGCCCTTACACGGGGGTGGGACAAGCAGGGGTGGATGACTAGATTGGGTCACCTGCCTGCACTCTACTTACAAGGAAGGTCTGGAAATCAGTTTCAGAATCTACTCAACACCCTTTGTTCTCTGCGTTCCACTATAAAGGGTAAATTGCCAAGCATCCTCATTACAGGGTGGGCTCTTTTCATGAAGAACAGAATGGAAGAATATTGGAACCTGGCCACTTGGACTCTGTCTGATCCATGTGGAGAATGAGCAAAACCAGGTGCGCAAACTCCCCTTACCCACGACACCACGCATAAGGTGACCATAAACAGGCTCAATGCCATTAATTTGTCTCCCGGGCCTGATATCCGGTGTCTGATCACCGGAAGTAAGTTCTTTCCGTAGCGGCTCCTATCTCAGGAGCTGTTCCGAAACGCCTTCTCTGCTTTTTCTCAGAGTTCTCCTTGCACTGTGGGGTCTAGAAGAGCTGCTTCTCTTCTGCCTCCCCCACCGTTTCCTTTCTTCCTTCTTTCCTCCTTCCCTCTCTCCCTCTCTCCCTCCCTCTCTCTTTCTTGCTTTCATTCGACAGAGTCTCACTTGCTTTCATTCGCCAGGCTAGAGAGCAGTGGCCCCATCTCAGCTCACTGCGACCTCCGCCTCCCGGGTTCAAGCGATTCTCCTGATTCAGCCTCCCCAGTAGCTGGGACTACAGGCGCCCGCCACCAGGCG
>NW_012115511.1:3510455-3529457 GCF_000951035.1 Colobus angolensis palliatus
TAGGTGACAAATTGCAATCTACTGAGGTAAAGGGAGGAGGGAACTAGTTAGTACTCACTATTCCCCGATGACACTCTAAAAAAATAAATAAATAAAAAAACAACAACAACAAACCTCTAGTCTTACAGGCTTTTTCCAATTGTCCATTGACATCCTCTTTGTGCTTCAAGATCCAATGCAGGGGTACCATGTTATATTTAGTTGTCGGGTCTCCCCAGTCTCCTCTGGCCTGTGATAGTTTCTCAGTCTTTCTATGTTTTTCGTGACCTTAACGTTCTGAGGAGTACTGGCCAGGTAACCTGTAGTTACCCCTCCATCTAAGTTTTCCTGATGTTTTAATCTTGATTCAACGGGGTTATGAATTTTTGGAAAGAACACCACAGAGGCAAAGTGCCTGTCTCATCACATCCTATCAGAGTGTACATGACATCCACATGGCATCGCTGATGATGTTAACCTTCATCACTTGGTTAAGTCATGTTTTCTACATTTGCTCACTGTAGAGTATTTTTCCATTTTTACACTCTGTTCTTTGGAGGCAAGTCACAGAGTCTAGCCCATCCTGGAGGCAAAGGGGACAGTAGGGAAAGAGCAGAATTATGTTCCCCATCCTGGAGGGCATGGAATAGCTCTGTATGTTATTTGAAATTCTTCCTTAAGAAAGATTTGAAATTCTTTTTTATTTTATTTTTTCTTATCTTTGACTTGTGTAAGTCTTCAGAATTTCTTGGCTAGTACCCCGCAAAATATCATATTCTCATACTTTCTCCCATCATCTCCCATTCTTTCATTCCCTAAAATGTTTACAGTCTGCTTAAAGTTGTCTTTTCATCCTCATTATCAAGGAATTCTGGAAGGAGGGCAGTGGCTCTGACTTTGTCATTGTTTAACTAGAGTTGAGTTACTATTTGTTCAGTAAACATAATCTAAGTGCTAAGTCCTCTCCTACTTGTTATAGAAGAAAATATTTGGGAAAAGAGCTATACTGTCACTAAATAAATCACCCTTATTATCCTTTCTGCTTAAAAATAGGTCTTCCTAAAATATATAATTAAGAATCCAAAAGTCCCACATTACCAAATTGACTCAATTGGTATGAATTTAGCCAATGTTTGAGAAACTCAGTCTTTGGAAATTTAAGTTTCAAGAATGTTTGGTGCCATAATACTTAGGATATTTATTTTCAGGGACCTCCAAACTCAACAAAACATTTCTCCCCACTCCCAGAGTTGAGCTAAATAGGTGTTTTTGACTTTTTTCAGCTAACATTTATTTCTTGGGTTCCTACTACAGCTCTGTCCCTGAAAGCAGTCCTCGGATTCACTGAGGAATAAAATATTATGCTGGTCTCCAGGGGCTTCCTGGTTGGTAGGGAAGGAGGACAGAAAGGCCCCCTGGTCCGGAGGGAGAAGGCCAGACCAGGCTGACTGGGGAGACTCCAGCAGCTGAACTGGGACGGAAGTGGAGGAGGGATTAGCCTGGACTCTCTGTCTCTCTACAGTAGTGGGAGGATGATGAATCCACTAGTTCTTAATACATTTCTATTTGGTATTTATGACTCATCTCTAGCTGAGCAGCTACTAAGTGCTGTGTTTTCTTAAAAATCACTAAATGGTTTCCTCACTATAATCCTGGGTTATTTCTTGACTTTCCTCTTAAGTTTTCTATGTAGCAATCATAATATTTAAATTTATCTCCAAATCTACCATCTAAATGTTTTTCCAAAGCACTAGCTTTTCTGTAATCTGATCTAACACCACCACCCCCAGCCCCTCCCCCACCCCCACCCCCACCAAATCCTCATCCTCTTCATAACCCTATGGATCCCATGGAACCCAGCCTTTTGCTGGATCAGAAATAAAATCTCTAAATTTTTTCTTCCGCAGCAAATTGATTTTGCTGAAAATATTTCCATTTCCAGGATTTTTTTTAGTTAAAAAAGAAGAATAAAATAAATTGAATGACTGAACTGCTCCTGGATGTCTCACCCTCATATTACAGCAAATTATCCCTCCTGGCAGAGATAATGTTTGAAAATGAGCATATAGGCATGTTGCTGACAGAAAGTTGTGGCACATCGAGCAGGTTTGCTCAGCCACGAGAGGGGAATTTTGCAAAGCTCACGCTGCTGGGATAATCTGCCGCTCCCCGTGGCTCACACAGCTGCCAGAGCCACTTCTGCTGGCACACGGCCAGGCCTGGGCATTCTATGATTCCTTGGCTCTAGGAGCTGCTCCCTGGTCATAAGGGTTTTTGTTTTTGTTTTCACTGATTGAGCACAAGACAGTACCTGGGTTCCTTAATAAAACAAAACAAAATAAAACAAAGCCAAACTAGAACTTTTTCTCTTACTATGCCTTTAGGTCTATGGTCAGCAAACTTTTTCTGTAAAGTGCCCACACCATAAAGGTTTTAAGCTTTGTAGTTATCTAGTTCCTGTTGCTACTCATATTCAACTCAGCCCCTAAACAGCCAAACACAGTATGTAAATAAATGAGCAACACTGGGTTCCAATAAAACTTTATCCAAGGACACTGAAATGTGAATTTCATGCAGTTTTTATGTCTCATGAGTATTTTTCTCCTTTTGATTTTTTTCAACCATTTAAACATGTAAAAACCATTCTGAGCTCACGGGTATACAATAATAGGTGGAGGCCTGGATCTTGGGCTGCTGGTCGTGATTGGGCCACCTTTGATCTACATTGAGGGATACATTATCCAGCTGGCCCCTGGCTGGAGAAGAGATTGCTCTGTACTCTGTGGGGTCTGTGAGGGCAAAGCTAACTGGACCAGGACTCTGACAGAGAATTCTAGAATCCTCAGGGAGGAAGGGATCTTGTAGCACACTGAAATAAAATACCCTTGTGAAGCCAGGGGGAAGAAAATGAGCCTCCAAGTTACCAAGCTGAGTTGAAGTTATGTCACTATCTGGGGCCAGAATATTGGTGGTTTGATTCTCTAATCTAGGAGTGTTTCTATCCATCCATATTCTAGAGATATGTATGCTAATTGATAGAAAAATAAAGTTTGAGTGCACCAGGGGATTCCGTGACCCTCCAGGCCTCATAGTGACCAACAAAAATGAATGTTCCATTGCAGCTTGATTTCCTAGCACAACAAGATCCAGGTCTAGGCTGTGGAGGTGGTAAAAGTTCCACGTACACTTCATTACCTGCAAAGACTTGTGCATCCTCCCTTACCTTCCACTCCGCAGGAGAAGAGAAGTGAAAAGACTAAAACTAGCAATAACAATAATAACAGTTGCCATTTACTAAATCCATTTCCTCGAGGCAATATAGCACACATGTTAAAAGCATGATCTCAGACATCAAACTGCCTGGATTCAAGTCCCCTATTACATACTTCCTATGGCAAATCCTTTAACCTCTCTGTGCCTCAGTTTCCTCATCTGTAAAATAAAATTGTTCTAAAGATTCAGTCTGTATCTACAAAGTACCCATGGTGCTACTTCATGTGTTTGCTCCCTCATGTCATCCTCAGAATGACTCTTAAAGGCAGGCATTATTAATCACGTGTCACATGTATGGATACCAACCAAGCCTTGGGCATGTGACTTGTCAATGGTCTCCCTCACCGGCATTTGAAGCTAAGTCTGGTCAATTCCGTAACTATGATGGTGCCCTGTCTCCCAAAGACAGGGAGAAATAAACAAGATCTACAGGGAAACACTCTCGAGTGCTCTTCTGTACACAGTTATGGATCCTTTCTTAATGATTTTTGTTTTAACTACACGACTGATAAAACTTCTTCATATTACTGAACAGTATTGAGAGCTCGTCTTGACTTAGTCCTGACATTGAAATTCCAGCTTTGATGAGTCTGGAATGGGATGATGTGATTTTATTTTGTCTACTTTATCTTGGATGGACTTCACAATAGCAACAAACACACAGTCAATATGGCCCATGATAATATGACTCTCACCCTCTAATGCCACATTTTTCCATCCAAGCAGTACATAAAAGAGGGCTTCCCAAGCTCCTGGCTTGCACCAAGAACTGAACACAAAGCCCTAGCAGGCTGCACTTCAACAGGCTCAGGGGGTGCTCACAGAGGACCTGCCAGGCAACCCAGTCCTGCCTCAAACTCTAAAAAAGAGGCACCTGGGAAGGCAGATTCTATGGCCTGAGTCTGTAGGAGCTAATGAAGAAAGAAACACTTATAGGGTGAGAAGACACGTGGTAAATTAAAGGGAATAGCTTACCATTGACCATCCAGCTTGTCAGCTGGTGGAGGCCAAGATAGTCTTCCAGCCCTGCCACCCAGCTGACCATCTGTATCTGGCAGGGGTGCTGGGGGCTGTCACAGGACTGAGGAGAGTCCCAGGCAGCATCTAAAGAGAATCAAGGCCTTTCTCCTGACCCCTTTACTAGGAGGAACTGTCCAGGAAGAGTCAACATCGTGCTGAAATGAGACAACACACACGCCAGGAGTGGCTGATGTGGCACCTGGCTCAAGGTGAAGGCTATCTGTGTGTGCCAGCCTGAAGCCTTCCTTCTCTCCCCTGGGGTCAGTGGTTCTCACCCACATCACACCCACACTATTTCTTTTTAACACATACTTCATAACACTCCCTTACTAGCCTGAGTTGAAACAATATAACCTACCTACACACATACTTTCTAAAAAAATCAATATAACCCCTCAACTATAACAAAAAAGAAATAAAAGGAAGCTAATTTATAATAAAATACCATGTATTTCCATCTGTAAATGCTCGTGCATAGCTATGCTGAAAAATGTAGTGATGTAGTCTGATTTTTGATCCTTACAGACAGAGTCCTGTGAGGATTACAGCTATTAATCAGAGGGATCCAGGAGCATGGGATTAAAAACTTAAATACCCCTGGCACTTGATACTCCACTTGAAGTGGAGACTTATTTAAAGCAGTGAAAACTCTCAGTCACTCTGGTGGCAAATCTGAACAAAACAAAGTTTAGCCCTCTTCTGATGTCAAGGGTAGTTGCCTTCCTGGAAAATGTAATGTGTATTAATTCGGTATAAAAAGATTGTTTGGATTTATATACAAAGTGGACTTAAGGTTCTCTGCTCAGATCATCATAGAAAGATTTTTCCATGTGTTTGAATGTCTGGCAGGACAGTCAAGAGCCACGCTGTGTCTATCTTCACGTGCAAGGCTGGTCACGTGTTAGCTTCTCTCTCCCTTACCTATTTTTCCTCGGAATACAAAGCGACAAAGGAGCTCTTTTTAAACACTGCCATTTGGAGTGCCCTATAGACACTTCTGCTTGAGCAACTTAACAGCAGTTCTATCTCTCTGGTTAAAAAAAGCCACTGAAAGTCATCAAGCACCTTCCGCCTCAGTACTTTATGTACTGCCATCCTTCTGCTGGTGTAAGCCATCACCCTGACATGTTTTGTATGATCATCCCACAAGCACAGACACTCATAAAGATAACATCAGGCAGATCTAAACCGGCACCAATTAGTGTCCCTGCACTGAAATTCCAGCTTGGGTGGGTGCAGAACGGGCAATGTGATTTTATTTTATCTACTTTCCATTATCTTTGATGGACTTTACAGCAGCAACAAAATCACAGTCAATCTGGGCACGTGACTGCATGACTTTCACACTCCGTTGCCACATCTCCCTATGCAGACGACACATAAAAACATGGTGTATTATCTCAGAGCCTGAAATTGACAAAGTCACCAAAAGTGAATGCTTCTCTGGAATTAGTATATTTTAAGGAGAAACTCGTCTGTGGGATTGCTGTGGGGTGCCTTCAGGATCAATCCCAGTAACCCCTTCTAGTCAAACTCTCCTCACAAGCAAGCTGTGTGTTACCCACCTCAGGAAAAGACTGACAGATAGACAAAGGGCTTGGGGAGGGTAAACCTCATCGTATGAATAAATTAAATACTGAAATTAAATTAAACTCCGACATGAGGAATGAAGAGTGTCAGCAAACTAGCTAATTAGGGTTAACAGTGTGTGCTCAGTTAAACTTCAGAAATTTTAGTCAGGTGCAGTGGCCCACACCTGAACTCCCAGCTCTTCAGCAAGCTGAAGCGGGAGGATCCCTTGAGCCTAGGAGTTTGAGGCCAGACTGGGAAACATAGCAAGACCTTGTCTCTAAAAAAATATTTTAAAATATTTTTAAAATGTATGAAAAGTTAACAGCTAGTACTTATTAATTAAGTGTATTACTTTACAGAGGAATATCTTTTCCAAATCATGCAAATTATACAATGTCACCGGGATTCTCCCTATGTCAGGCTTGTCACAAATTGGCCCTATCCAGGATACACAGTGACAGGCAACAGATGCCGGGCTCCCTGCTGCCTCCCTAGGGCCTGGCACATGCCTGGCTTAGAATATACACTCAATGAGCATTTATTGAATACAGAAAAGAATTAATTCCTGAACAGTTGAAAATAAGGGGTGCTTGAAGGATAAGAAAACTACAGAAAATGACACTTGTATATTTGAAGAGCACAGAATCCAAGAGCCCAATCCCATTTGCTTTTCCTGCAGTACAATTCTGTGGGTGTCTGTGTGTGTGTTCTCTTTCCTACTCCACAGCCTCCTCCCATAGTGCTATTCACCCCTTATTTTTAACTTCTCTCCCCTTTGGTTTTCTAGACTTTTGCCGTTTTCTTCTCCAGTTATGTTATTCAAACAAGCACACCATTCCTGGTGCCCACCAAAATAACTCTTGGTCATGTTAGTGATAAAATGCAAGGCAGCTTATATACAAAACATAGAATCTTCATTTCAAAATCACTACTGAGGGGAAGAGGTTGGTCAACAGGTACAAAGTTTTCACTACATAGGAGGAGTAAGTTCTGGTGTTCTATTGCCCAGTAGGGTGACTACGGTTAACAGGAAAGTATTGTATATTACAAAATAGCTTGAATATTCTTACCACAAAGAAATGATAAATGCAGGAGGTGATGAGTACGCTAACTGCCCTGATTTGACTATTATACAACATAGATATGTATCAAAATGTCAAATTGTACCCCATAAATATATGCATTTACAATGTGTCAATTAAAAAAAAAAAAGGCCAGGTGCGGTGGCTTATGCCTGTAATCTCATTGACTCAGGAGGCTGAAGCAGGAGGATTGCTGGAGTCCAGGAGGTCAAGGCTATGGTGAGCTATGATCACACCATTGTGCCCCAGCCTGGGCAACACAGCAAGCCCCCATTCCCCCTAAAAAAAAAGAAAGAAAGAAGAAAGAAAACAAATCACTACACAGGGAGATGCAAGGGACCAATCCCCGGGCTGGGTTGAGGGTGATTCCTGAAGGCTACGTAAACACTGCCAAGGGGGAAACTGGCTCATTCAGGAGCTATTTGCTGATCAACTACTACATCCTTGTGGTGCAAAATGATGTTGATGTTGACCCTGAACCCTTCTTCCTGGTCAATGCAGACTTACATCTGATCCTGTTCACATGGATATCCTCCACCTCCAATAAAGTTATCTTTTTTTGGACACTTTTTAAGCATAAAAACTTTATTAAAATCTCCTGTGACTCTTTGCCAAGGGAACTTCCCTGATGGGTCAGACAGAAACCCAGCTGGATTCCAATCCATGAAAAAGGTCTGGTGAATCAGTGTGTTCATTCCCTCCCAGTGGGTGAGACACTTTGATACATCTGAAAACCTCCACTTCCGAGGAGAAGGCGGACCAGCCTTTCTCTTCCCGTTATTATTGATATCTTAGCAATTAGAAAATGTACGGACTTTGAACACGAAGGGTTAAACAGACTTTAACTGATAAGGGAGAATTCATCCTGGAAACTCCTTGGAGACACTTGTAATTAATTTGATCTTCTTCAGTCATTAACTCAGACTCATAGTGAGTTGTCTGCACACCGCTCTATTAATTCACTGGAGATCACTTCCTGGGATTCATTTAGTTAAGCAGCACTGTAGGATTACATTTTAAAACCCTTAAAACTGGTTGTAATTGATGTCTGTTTATAGAAGCTTACTTTAATGGAGTCAAAGCGAGATGGAAATCTCTTCTGGCAGCCTGAGATACTACCTTCCAGCATAAAACCCAGCTCTGGGGGTACCAGGTCGGGGAAAAAACTACAGCCGACTGAAATAAATTATTATTTTAATTTTGATAGTGCATTCTAAAATGTGGAGTATTTCAATGGTAAAACTATGGATAACTTATTTGAAACCATATGCTCCTCTTGAAATGCACATGCAAACGTTTAAATGTATTAAGAAAAGTACCTACTTTCAAATGAGCCAAACATAAGTAGTAATAATGTGGGTTAGGTGTGAGATTTGAGGAAGCTCAGGTTTTGTCTCTGAGGGAAGTTGGGGTGGAAGGACAGTAAAGATTTTTGTTAGACTTCCTGAAAGCCCATCTGGCTCCAGAAGCTGTGGTCAGGCAGGCTGGCTTTGGGTGGGTAGTCCTGTGCTAGGGGTATGGGCGAGCAGTTTAAACACCTTCACCCCATACCTGGGGGATCACACAGGCTTGGATTTCCTATCCCAAATTCAGAGCCAGAGGGTCTCAGAATTTTTACTAGGGTGTGTATGTGTTGGGGTTGGGGAGAGTATCTTTATTTTTTCTATAAAACAGCAAATTGAGAACTGCCTGAGGTATACATTGTGACCTTTTCTGTTTATTTCACCAGGCTGGCTTTTCTCTGCCTGGCCAGACTTTACCTTTCCTTCAAAGTTCACCTCAAGGCCTAACAACCTCCTTTAATAATCCTTCTCTGACCATGCCTGACAATAAGAGCAAATACTTTTTTGATGTGTAGACATTTGCAGTTTTTCCAACCAATTTTGGGTACTTTCTGGGATTTATTCTTTAGAACAATTCTTTATGGTATGTAGGGAGTATACATATTAGCCATCTCCACACACATATACATATGTGCATATACATCTACACACACATATATGTATATATGCACATATATATGCATATTTGCATATATATCCTCTGAACACCTAAATTATATATTGAATGTACTTATTTATTTACTGATTCATTCAACATTTGTTGAATACTTAGCCTGTGGTAGGTACTAAGCTAGGCACCAGGAGTATAGGCTTACACCATAGGAGGGGAGCCAGATGGATAAATACCTGATGATCTCACATCTCATCAGATTTCGGTCTGTCAGGGGACTGAGTGGCCAGGTTTGGCATAATTATAGAGATGAACACAGTTTAGATACCAGCTGGGACTCTCACCATCCCAAACAATACACTCAGGAAATAATCATGGGGGCCACAATCCCACTCCTGCAGGCAGAATGGTTTTCTCAGATCTTCATTATAACAGGGATTGAATCATCTAACCAGGCCATAACTCAGTAGGGCCCAGTTGGATGGCTGGGCGTCCAAGTGCTTTATTCTATCAGCACTTATTGAACGATGGGTCCACATTCTTACTTCCTTGCTCTCTGGTTTCCTTCACTAACAGCTGACACCAATAGAGCGCTTACTGTATGCCAGTAAGAGCTTTATGGACACCAAATCATTGAATGCTCCCACAGCTGAGATGGGTGAATTGCCCATGCAGCCCAGGTAGGAAGTGGGGAAGATGGGCTCAGACCCTGGAAGTCAGCTCTAGGGCCCATGGTCCTCCCCACCATACTGAGAGGCTTGGACTTCCATTTTGATGTCTTAGAGGCCTTGGGACTGTCAAGAAGTACCTCCTAATGCCATGGAGCAGAAAATTAGCAAGTGGATATTGGAAGTCAGACTGAGGAGCTAGGAGAACTGAGAGAATTCAGGATAGGAAATGGCCACGCACACATCTTTATTCTATCAGCACTTATTGAAGGGCTTCCTCTGTAGTGTCAGGCACTGTTCTAGGCTCTGGAGGTACAACAGTGAAGTAAATATAGTCCCTGCCTTCAGGGAGGGCACATCTGGATATGGGCCATGGTGATAGGGGCTGGGGGAAAATAGACAATAAAAAAATGCTGTTCTGCCTTCTATCAGGTTGCAATAAGGGTATTAGAAAGATGAAGTGGGGTATGTGACTCGTGTGTGTGTGTGTGCATGCACAGGCTCATGCACGTGCATGTAATTGTATGCATGTCCAGTAGGCTTCACAACTCAAAGGCCAATACAAATTATAATATCTTTTGACTTTTTCTATTTTTCTTTGTTCAGTACATTGTATCCAAAAGACAGCCAAATTATACAACCATGTGTATCTTAATTAAACAAAGACACAATCCTCTGATCTCAAAAGGTCTAGTAAAGTTCGGATTAAAGGTACACCTTCAGGAATACATTCATAATAAGATGCTAAAAGTAAAAATCATTGACTACTATAGAAGGTGTGATTTAAACTTTTATTTTATTTATTTATTTTTTTTTTGAGACGGAGTCTCGCTCTGTCGCCCAGGCTGGAGTGCAGTGGCCGGATCTCAGCTCACTGCAAGCTCCGCCTCCCGGGTTCCCGCCATTCTCCTGCCTCAGCCTCCCGAGTGGCTGGGACTACAGACGCCCGCCACCTCGCCCGGCTAGCTTTTTTTGTATTTTTTAGTAGAGACGGGGTTTCACCGTGTTAGCCAGGATGGTCTCAATCTCCTGACCTCGTGATCCGCCCGTCTCGGCCTCCCAAAGTGCTGGGATTACAGGCTTGAGCCACCGCGCCCGGCCTATTTAAACTTTTAAAAACATGGGTCCACTATGTGTGATTAGATAAAATATTGAACGGAGAAACACCAAAACATTATCAGTAGGTAAGTCTGAGTTATAAAACTCTGGGTGATTTCAAAACACATATTTTATTTTAATACTGAAAAGAGAAAAAAGAAAGTAACATTTTCCTTTTAGGATGTTACTAGAGATGATTAGGGATGATTCTAGTTTTCTTTTTAATACTTTTTTACATTTTTGAATTTTAAAACTGTGCATATGTGTCTTTATAATAATAAAAAGCACACAAAAGAGGTCTCTAAAAATGTGGACTGAATTTCTGGGGACAGCATGTGGTTTCACAACAAGAGGAAACAAATTGCCACAATCATCTTTAACGTGATCTTATATCAGATGAGCAGAACATGGTAACTTAGGAAACCCGTCTGTTTTCAGTCAAATAAAAGTGATGGGAAATGGTGATTTTCTGAGCAATAGCACTCTTGTTGTCAGAAGAGAACGGAAAGGGAGCTGGGTACTATTCACAGAAAATGCACTGGGTAATTTTGTTAAGTATATGTTATAGGTTCCAATGCATTTTATGTTTTTTAAAAAAGTCCGACTCCATGATTCATGTTGGTTGGAGAAAAACAACAACAACGAACTTCAACTACGCTATAAATAAAATGCATACCACAAGCCCTGAAAGTAGAGACGCTTATGTTCTGATATGATAATTCTGTTCATTTTGAAGATAATAACTTTAAAGTTTCCCAGTGTGGTATTGATCAATATATTATTATGCTTTTCTTAAATATTAAAAAACCTAGTCATTTATAAAAAGGAGGAGCACAAAATTGCCCTACACAGTTGTTGCATGTTCAGCATTTGTAGAATGAAGAGTTGAACAGTGATCCAATGTGGATTCCGTCATTGAACTTTTACAAAATCAGGCTCTGAGAAAAAGAAAATGGATCTAAACCTGAGTTCCAGTAAGCATCTGTTGGGACTCGAGCTTGTCAGGATCTCCAGCCAACGTGACTATGGGCACAAGCTCACTGAAGCAGTTCAGATCCACCACTCATTCCTGTTTTGTAAGGCCGTCCTTTCCCCACGTTTGACAGTTGCCAGTTGGATCTCTTCCTCTCGATGGCCCACCAAGGTCTCATAACAACCCTGTTTTCCTACTGCAAATAGGAACCTTATGAGCCACTGTTTCAGCATAATTACTATAAACTGGTCTAAGGTGAAAGATTTTGAACATTTACAGATCTCACCAAACTGGCACCATTGAACAACTTTTTTTGTTCTTTCCAGACCCCTTTTCCAGTATTTCTCCACCCTTCCATATTGCTTTCCGCAGCAGCCAACTCAGAAAACACATCTCAAGCTCTCCCTCCCAGCTGATTCCCACAGGCCTAAAATCACGATGAGAGAAAATACTGAATGTGTTTTAGGTTTACTGGCTCATTTCCTACTCTGACTTCTTAAAGACATAAATACTGGTGAATTTTCTGGTTAAACCAGAAAATATGCAACCTGCATAAACATGACAAAAATAAAAACTCATTTACCTGAACAACATAGTAGAAAACAAATCACAGAACTACAGAGATAAAAAAGGGCCCTAGGAATTTCCAGCTCCGTTTTGCCATTCTTAGATGAGAAATGACAGCATGGTGTAGTGTGGTCAGGTCCAAGTTCAAATCCTACCTCTGCCACTTATGAGCTGTGTTACCTTGAACAAGGTAGGTAAACATTCTGTGCCTGCTTTCTCATCTGTAAAACAGGGTTGATAATGGTTCCTACCTGAGGATTGTAGGGAAGATTCAATGAGATACTTAAAACAAATGGATGAGAACAATGCCTTATGAAAGTGAGAGCCAGAAAAGCTGATTCTTCACGATGGCCAAAAATGGAAAGTCAGTTTCAAGCAACTAGAGAAATCCACAGTATGACTTGGATATGTTCTAAGAGGCAACCATACTTTGACATACTTAACACTACATAACCATACAATGACATACTTTAATAAGGTGATCTCAGGAGTTAACAGAGAAGATGTGAGGGAGGAAGGAGGATTCAGGGAAATGCCTGGGTGTCGGGAGAAGAGCTGGCAGTGCAGGAAGAGCATCCCAGTGGAGTGGGTTCCCACAGGAGCAGGAGAGGCGGCCTGGCTGAGCCCTAGCAATTGTGGAATCAGTGGTCACAGAACCTTTGCCTAACTTTGTCTCTGTGGCAGCTTTCATTATTGATGAAAGGAGGCAGGAGACAGATTTGTGGTGTGTGGGGGGTGTGTGTATGTGTTATGTACATGTGTGATGTATGTGTGTAGTGTGTATGTGTGATACATGTGCTGTGATATGTGTGTGATATGAATGGTGGTGGGTGTGGTGTGTGGTGTGCATGTGATGTAGGGTGTGTGTATGTGTGAGATGTGTATAATGTGATATGTATGTGTAGGTGGCATGTGTGGTGTGTGGTATGTGGTGTGGTATCTGTGTGTGCATTGTGTGTGTCTGTGGTATGTGTAATGTGATGTGTGTGTGTCATATATGTGTGTTTAAGTGTTGCATGTGGTGTATGTGGTATGTGGCGTGGTGTCTGTGTGTTGTGTGCGTGTGGTGTAGTATATGTGGTGTGCGGTATGTATGCTTGTGGTGTATGTGTGGTATCTGGTGTGTATGGTGTGCTATGTGCATGCATGTGATGTATGTGTGGTGTGTGGTGTCTATATTGTGTGTGTGTATGGTGTGTGTATGGTATGTGGTATGTGTGTGGAATGTGGTGTGATGTGTGTGCAGTATGGTGTGTGTGTGGCTTGTGTGTGGTATGGTGTGTATGTGTGTGGCACATATGTGTATGGGGTGTATGTGTGTGTTTCTGGTGTGTGGTGTCTGTGTGTGGTGTGTGTGTGTGTTGTATGTGTATAGAGTGTGTGGTGTGTGCATGGTATTGTGTGTGTGGTGTGAACATGGTATGGAGAATGTGTGTGGTGTGTGCATGGTTTGGAGTGTGTGTTGGGAGTGTGTATTGCATGTGTATAGAGTATGTGGTGTGTGCGTGGTATTGCATGTGTGGTGTGAGCACAGTATGGAGAGTGTGTGTGTGGTGTGTGTATGTGTACAGAGTGTGTTTGTGTGGTATTGTGTGTGTGGTGTGAGCATGGTATAGAGTGTGCATGTGGTGTATTGTATGTGTATGGATTATGTAGTGTGTACGTGGTATTGTGTATGTGGTGTGAGCATGGTATGGTGTGGTGTGTGCTTGTGGTGACCGTGTGTGTGCATGTGCGTGTGTGGTGCATGTGTGTGTAGGACATGCAGACACACAGGGCTCCCATCCTCCAGTGTGCCACAGGCTCGAGGCTGCAGTCACACTTACAAGCCAGACCCTGGGAGTGTGGGCTCTGTCTGTGTGATGCGTAGGAAAGCTGAGAGCTGGGGCGGGCTCCTGAGCTGTGGGGAGCAGCCCACAGATTTCCCTAAGGAGCAGGGGAGACTGTTGGAGAGGAAGAGGAGGCCAGCAGAGAGAGAATCTGGAGCAGCCCAGGTTAGATGCTGAGATAGAAAGTTTTAGTGCATACACAAGTCTGCTCTTACTGCCCAGGAAAGCTAGGAATGCACATGCCCAGGCTCCCTATGTGTCCCTGTGCCGCTTGATCATCCTTTGACTCCAGGAGGGCAACACTGCCCTTGGAACGTGCTCAAGGAGGAATGTGACTCCCAGAGCTCAGGGCTGGGTGTCCTGCTCTCTCTGCTTGTCGCTTGCCTCTTGACTTCCCGCACTCTTTGGACTCCTCAGTCATCCCCTACTCAGGGCCCAACAGGCTATTTTGTTTTTCTCTCTCTTCAAGGGCAAATTATGGTTTGTGCATGTTTTAGGGGGATGATCTGTTTCCAAAGGCCAGAAACATCTCAATACAAAGTCAGGCCAAATAACTTCCCCAGGATTACATCTGAGTAAACAGTTGGCTTAAAAAGTTGCCCACTGTTTTATTTTTTTCTCCATAGAGAACGACATTGAGATTGGAAAACAAAAATCAGCTGCCGCTTAAGTTTATAAAATGTATTGTGATGAAGGCAGAACTGGGCTCTTATCAATCTATAGTCTTTAAATGTCTTTGCTTAATGTGGCTTCCAGATAATCATCCAACTTTTGATAGAGTGATTACCAGGTAATGCTATCAAATAACAATCATGATTAAACAAGTTACATGAGCCCTCAGGCCCTGAAGCAATTTCTGTGAAGAATGAGTTTGTCTTTCAAATGGCATAATAAGAAAAAAATTAGGTGCAATTCACCCAGAACACTACGTTATACTGGGAGAAGTGTAATATGTTTACCCATTCCTAACAGTTACAAATGGCCTGCAATTAGCTTCCTTTCTTTTCAGCTTCTTTCCTTTCCATTTACCTTTGCATTCTTTGTCATGTGAAAGTGAGCAAGGTGGTTTGTAGGTGCCACTGTGATTTTCTGCCCACCTGGACCACTTTACAATATCACAGATTCTGCCGTGCCCCCACCACCTTCTTCTTCTTCTTCTTTTTTTTTTTTTTTTTTTTTTAACATCTAGAGTAAAAATACACAAAGCAGACAGAAAACAATTTGTGGCTATTGGTGAATTTTACACCTGAAATGTCCAAAAAGCTATTAAACATAATTTGAGCCCAGAAAGAAATTAGCAACCAACAATTGTGTTACCATAATAGAGGATCTCTATGGAATGAAGCAACCAGGAAAAAGGTGGGTTGATTAATTTATCATATACAGAGTCTAGGCATAAGATTCTTAAATGTGAAACTTGTGGCTTATACCAGCTACCAATGAGGACAGGATAACGTGACACACACTATAAAACCAGTATGTGAAAATTCCTGGATAAGATCGCAGGCTCCAGAACACAGATTTAATATTTCTATTTTTCTCAGTAAATGTTCCCCAAAAGTAAAAGGTAGAGCTGCTGCCTTCAAATCTCTCAGAGTCCCGTATAGTGCTGTTGCCTCTAGGTATTTATTTTAATTTGGGAGACAAATAAATGAAAAAATAAAAATATGTAACTACTGTTTCTGTTGTCACAGTCATAACCAAGTCATCTACATGGTATGATCTGAAAGTTAATTCCACTACCCAAGGATGTGAGAGCTAAGAATTTGTGATGTATTTAATCTATGTTCAACCTCAATTTATACCACATTCTTCTCCCCAGGTAATCTTGCATCAGTAGGAAATGGGGGGAAACAGTGGTGGCCCTAACAATGTACTTTCAAAAATGTATATGTAAATAGTATTAAGCACTGATACTTTCTTTTAAGGATTTTATGTTCCCTCTGCATAAAAGTTATATATGTCTGAAAGCTTTGATATGCATGAAACACGTCTACGGGGAGAAAAGTAGAATAAGTGTGGGAGTTCCATGCATGTATAAATTTCCCCCGTGTGTACCCTGCCTCAATGGGCACAAAAAACTTCAGAAGTGTGGGTTTTCTCGGTGGAATTTGTGATGTTGTATGTGATTTTGATTCAAATGCATAAGTATTATCTTTTTACTTCAGATGTTTTAGGCTTGGAGTTGTAGTTGAAAGCTCCATTCTAAGCCTAGTTCTCTTGCCTTCTTAGTTTTACTTTCTCTTTGCAAGTATGTGTCTTCGCAAAGCAGGGTGGGAACACATGGAGCTCGAGGTTGTGCCTTTCACACCCACCCTGAACTGGTTTGTGGGTGTATCATCCTACGGAGACACAGCGTAGGCAGCTTAAAGGAGCTTTTGTTTCTAGAGAACACACAATGATTTTCAGATGTGCTAACAGGAAAAGCAAAACCAATAGGAATAGGAATTTAAAAGTTTACTGTAACAAGAAGATATTTTTTTCCCTTCAAAAATGGAAAATTTTATCTAAGGCATATTAAGTAATTTGAAATTCTAACCAGGCTTTACAATGGCTAAATAATTTCTAGGTTTTTCAGGAGTTGTTACTCCTAACTCCAAGTGCATGTATTTCCCCAAAGTATTAGGAAGTATATTAGTCAGGATCCTAGAAAGTGGAAAGTCTCAAAGTCTCCACTTTTTCTTTCCCTTGGGTACCATGCTCCTTTGTATCTGCACTGTTTCCCAAAATATAAATGTATGCGGCTGGTGAGCTTAGCTTAGCTTGTGGCAATAAACAGATGCGACAAACCTTCCATTGAGAGGGTTGATGGGAGTTCCTCATAAGTGAGCTGGTAAACTTTTAGGTATAGACGTGCTATGTAGTTAATAATAGACTGCTATGCGGTGTTAGTTTGCTATTTGCTGCTATTAACAACACAAATTTGTGATCTTACATTTCTGGAAGTAAAAAACGCAAAATGGGTTTAAATGGGTTTTACTGGGCTAACATCAAGTGTCAGCTGGGCTGTGTTTCTTCCTGGAGGCTCTATGGGAGAATCCGTTTCCTTGCCCTTTTCAGCTTCTAGACTGCCCACGATCTTTGGAAGGGGCTCTATTCATCCAACTTCAAAGCCAGCAGCGGCTGGGCCAGTCTTTCTACACTGGTTGACTCTGACCTGCTGCCATCATCACACCTTCTTTAATTAGGACTTTTTCTGCCTCCTTCTGCTTTAAAGAACCTTTGTGATTACATTGAGTCCACTCTATAATCCTGGATAATCTCCCTACTTTAAGGTGAACAGATTAGCAGCTTTATTTCCATTCACAATCTTAATTTTTCTTTGCCTTGTAACAACCTACTCACAGGTTCTGAAGGTTAGGATATAGACATCTTTAGCAAGGGGAGCATTATTCTTCCTATTGCATGAAGAGGGAGTTTAATGAGGAATTCATTCCACTCTGATGTTCCCGACTCACCTCTTTCCCCGTAAAGAATTCGTACCATCCCTCTTTTTCCCCCAGCCTGATGGGATCCTCTCTTGGGGATTTTGATACCCCAATGTTCCTATGCTTATTGGCCTATGAGCATGTTGTCCTTTTGCCCCACCAGATTCCACCCTTCTTGTTCTAAGCACTCGTTGAGAGCCTGCGGTGTGCAAGGTTGCATGCTTTATGAAAGGAGGTAGATACATACACATAACAAGGTGAGAGTAATGAAAGCTATGGAAGAGCAGAACGGCAGGGTTTAAAAAAAAAAAAAAAGGCAGTGCACCAGACGATCTCAATGTGGAATAGAGAAACATCTGGGGGATTCAAGGAACCTACCTGGGAAAGGCAGAAATCATTCTCACACTTGTAACATTGTTGAATCCATCAACACATTGGTAAATGTACGAGACCCTATTCTTTACTGCTAAGTGATTTTTAATGTGGCCTCTGTGTGGAGCAAACTTCTAGGCAGGTGCTAGAGGCTAGAAAAGCAGAAGATACAGTTGCTCACCTGGAGGAGCTCATGGCTGGAAATTTGAGAGGGGCAGTACTGCTTTTAAAGGTGATTTGAGAAGACAAATCCACATACACAGACTTTTAAAAATGAAGTCATCTGGAATCTCCCAGAAGGCCCTCAGCTTCAGACACACTGCCCTAAATCCCTTTCCTCACCCAGGCTCGTTACTGTCACTTCTAAAGTTAGATGGCTTAGGATGACTTATTTGGCAACCAGTTAATCCAAACCAGGCATTCAGCTCACTTAATTTTTTAAAAACTTGAGTTAAAACCTTTATAGTTTCCAAAGTAGTTTGTATTCTGCTCCATTTCCTGAAATATTAAGACTGCAGTCATTTATTTTTAATACCCCAAACATTTATTGACCATCAAATATATGTCAGCTTCTTCATGTGACACCAGACACACAAACATGAGAAAGGCATGCTTCTTTGTCCTGAGTTGTAACATGAAGAATAAAGTGTCTTCTTTCCATGAGGCATATGTAATAATTTAGTGGAGCGTATTCTCATCTACTCTGGGCAGGAATACTTTCATGATTTAAGTTTTCCTGTTTCAATCTTTTAATACCTCTAATCTAATAGCTGTGACCTTCTGATTCACCATGTATTATTCCCAATTAAAATAATTTTCACAACAGTACGTGTTTATCATTAAGAAGGCACTTGTATGATAAATCACACTAATTTTTAAAAGTGATCATTTGTTTAAAATCAAAGTCTCATTGTTTTAGGAATGTTTCAAACTAACTTTTCTATTTGTATATTCAATTATAATAAAAGGATATAGTCACACTCAAAGTTGTCTAGGATATATATATATATATATGATACATGTAAAAGGATATTCACACTCAAAGTTGTTTAGACATTTTACAAATCTACCCCTTTATTTACCTTCTCTTAGATTAATCTGTGTTGTTTTTCTTGGGTTGCCAAATGACCTGGGTGAGTTTGGTAGAATCACAACAAGATTTGGAAACACTTGTGTTGTGTACGCAGC
>NW_012115511.1:3531022-3594108 GCF_000951035.1 Colobus angolensis palliatus
CTGTTAACCAGGTGCTCCCCGGCACCTCACTCAACAAACTTTCTATTACCCTGCTTCTTGCTTCTGTCAGCACACAGGTCCTCTCTATTCCAGATTTTAGCATGAGGCAAAGAAGGCAGCAGATACATCTAAATTCCTGCAACTTTTTGGAATTCTCCACCCTCCTAACCACCCCTCCATGTAGCTCCTGGGAGCGGTTCTGCTGAGCTCAATACCCCAGAGCAGCAGCTCAGGGACTGAACAAATATCTCTGCCTCTGCATGAATTCTTTCCTCTGTACTGGATAAGGAATCATAGCAGGCCGTGGAAGCATTCCTTCCTGCACTAATGTTCATGGAATGACCACTATGAGAGGTGTCTCTGAAGCTGGGAAGCCAGCAGAGTCCACACACAATCATGGCCCTGCTGGAGCTTACATTCTTTGGGGGCCAGGAGGTGGTACAGAAAATGGACAAATACTCAGGGAAATACATGGTCTATCACACAGTGTTAAGAGCTATAGCTAAAATAAAGCAGGGGCAGGGCATAAGGTGTGCCTGTGGGGTGGGAGCTTGGGGGTGCTGTTTTCTACATAGTGGTTCAAGGAATTCTCACTGATAAGATGCCATGAGCGGACCTCTGGAGGTTCTGAGCCAGCAAGCCATGTGCACATCCGAGGGAAAAGCATTCCAAGGGAAGGAACAGCAAGCACAAAGACTCTGAGCATGTGTGGCAGAAAAGCAGAGGCTGTTAGGTTTCTCCAAACACAAATGTTCAAACTCTGCAAACAGGAAGCTCATTTATAACTGGATGTTAAGGACGCTCTCCATAGGAGAGAAAGCTGCATGAACCCTCAAACATGCTTTGGGTTAATGCTTTTAATTTCACAGTGGCAAAGATGTCTCTATTTCAACCTGTTGGTTAGATTTTCTTCAGATATTTTTCTAGTGTTGCTCAGGATTCCATGTGTGTGTGTGTGTGTGTGTGTGTGTGTGTGTGGTGACTCTGGACAGGCTGCAAAACTTATGGATCTAAACTTTGTAACTGGTTTGTAGGATTATCCCAACGTGTTCGGCATCCTCTTTGGCTCAGAAGGGGAGCCACACTCAAACAGAGGACAGGTAAATGGAGGACAGGAGGACCTCTTATCACTGGGGCAGACGCCAGTGATAAGAAGTCCTCCTGGAGCTCCAGGGACAGACTATTCCTGTCAACTCCTTCAGTGTTCTTTCTCATGATGTGCTGATCTCTCCACAGAGACCTGAGGAGCATGAGAGAAACAACAGAGACAGCCACACACTCGAGGGATGTAGACCTGGCCCTCACATTTCAGTTAGGAATTGAGCAGACAGGAACAATTTTTAGACACAGGGATGGATCAGAGGCAACAGGCACTGATGTGAACCACTGAAGATTCTGCTACCAGCCCTTTCGTATCTTTGAGTCCCTTTACTTTTCTCCCCTGGTTATGATCAAACTTCAGGGTGGGGGTTGTAAAGGTGGTCAAAGGAGGGAAAAAAATTTAAAAAGGGAGGAACTCTCCCTGCAACACCTCTGTGCCCATGCTGGGGGTCTGGTGGGCAGACTGTGGTGTCCAGTGCATGCAATCTTAGTGCATGTCCAAGGCCCCAGTGTCTTTGTGCAACATCTCCCAGGATGCTAGAGTTCAGACTGCATTTGCTACATGAGGAGAGGAGTCTCAGAAATGGGAGCTCAGCTAGGCTGGGGAGATGTCTTCTTCTTATTTTTATTTTTTTTTACTTAACATTAAACATGCATGCATCCTTATGCTAAACAGTTGGCATTTGAGCCTATTTTAAAGGGAGGGGCCATCAAATAAAGCATTAACAAGAAAGCTTATTGCATTTTCTCCACAGATTTTTAGTTTCCTATAAAGAAAAAATCAGCTCTTCTTCCTTCACACTCTGGCCTGGAGACCAAGCTCTTCTCCAAGCTTAGGCTCACAAGTGTCATTTTGTTCATTCTCTTTGGCCAAAACTCATTTCAGAGAACACTGCTCACTATAATAACTTGGGTTTTAAGTGGAAATATCTCCTGTGATGCCATCAACTGGAAATAAAAAGAATAATTTTCAAAACTCTCTTCAAACAGCAAGCAGCACAGACCAGGCTGATGACAAAAAGCAGGCAGCCTCTTCTGGAAAGGGGAAACATTAAACGAATTAAAAATGATAGAGCCCATTTCTCTTTTCTGAGCACTGAAGAGATTCCAGATGAATGCAGGACCACTTAGCTTTAAAAATAAACCAAATCGTGTTTAGATTTACGTAAATGAATGTTGCCTATGTGTGAAGTTTAGACCCTTAATTAGACGCTGCGGAAGTTTGAAGTGTTTAATTTTGAGCCTAGCATCTTTCTTCCTCCAGGTTAGCAAGCCTCAAGGTGAATGCTATTATTGTTATTCCAAATGGAGACACAAAGCAAAAAAGTGAATGCATTTGCAGTTATTCATGATAGGAAGTTCCTGCTTGGCACCGTGATTTTTACTGAAAGGAAAATGTTGGTTGACTCTATCTGGCCAACAGGGATTTATTCTTTTATATAAAGATAATTTTTCCCTCAGGCCAATTCAACTTGATCTCGAGAATCCTTCATATCCTAATATGAATTAATTACATGAAATGGCCATGGTGAATGTGACTGAGCAGAGTAGTGGTGGCTGAGCAATTCTGCCATCTGGGATTAAGGTGCTATCAGCCCCATGGGGGTAGGATTATACTCTCCTCTCTCGTTTCCACTGGCAAAATCTTGGAACAGAATGATTGCACTTCAAACAGAAGATTTTCTATCATAAAGAGATGAGATAAAGAACTATTAATGAATAAGGAGATCTCAAACAGGGCCAAAGTAGGTTAAATGGAAGGTGGCTATTAAGGAGGGTTTGTTTTCCTTGTACCTGTGTATCAATGAGCCACATCTTTAGATAAGGCTTTCTCAGCAGGATACCAGATCTTATCCAATGTTGTTACACACTATTTAGTCTCTAGGGCCAGCGACACAAAAGAAATGACATCCCCAACAGAACATACACAAAAACAACATGGAGAAAACCAGAGGCAGTGCAATGAGAGGGTTCGGGTGGACTGCACAGTCAAGATCACGGTCGCTGTTTTCCATAAAGCTGAGTTTTACCTGAAGTAGGTGCAGATGATAAGATGCATGCAAGTGAGTGGGTGTGTGTGGGTTGTAGGGGTTTTCTGAATAAGACGTGAAAATGCAGGAGAGAAGCAGAAAATAAAATTGCACGCGGGCTGCCAAGATGGAGCTGATATTTGTTTTCTCTGGCACTGCCGAGGCGGCCCTCTCTCGATCCAGCTTTTGTCCTTCAGTGCTGCGAGAGCCCATGCTTTAATGCCTGCAGGTTGACCATGCATTGTTATTATACAGTCTTCATGTTCACATCATGTGTCATCTGACCAAAGGAGAGTCTACAAAGTGAAAGGCTCATGCAAAATTTATGCTTATATGGCTGTTTCAGTCAGTGGAAAAATCAATACTGCAGGCTTGATGCACAGAAATGACTGAGTACTCTCTGACTGACACTAAAAGCACCAGGAGATTGAGAGCTGCATTTGCTGTTCAAGGAATCGAGTGTATTAGAGCTCTTATAATAGTCTGCTCACCTTATATTAGCCTTTCCTTGGGATTATTTTTTGATAACAATTATGATTGTGGGGTTTAAGGCAATTACACTATTACAAAGAAAAAGCAGCTTTTTATGTCCTGTAAAGCTGTCATATATTTCACACCGCAACTGCCTTCCAATTATTTTGCTACAATGCACTTTGCAAGCAAAATGTCCTAACTGATATATATTAGTCCTTTATGTTTTATAAATAAAAATCAAAGGCATAATGTAATCCTTCAAAAGGAGCTTCTCAGTTTCCCCAGACATGATCTGAGACAGAGCAGAAATGTGGTGGGTGCTGTATGTTTTGAGAGAGATGCATTACAGCATCTGTGGTTCCCCTGGAAGGGTGCACATTCCAGGGGTGCTGCAGAGCTCAGGAGAGAGACGGGGCCTAACCCAGGTTTAAAATGTTAACAGCATCTGTTAAGTGGAGAGTTAGGGAAGCATATAGTTGGCATTTAATGACGAAGCAGAAAAATAATCCTTAAAATTAATTCATTCTGAAAGGAACTCAAAGATATGTTGTGACAGCACATTAAGGAGTCAGCAACAATGCAGATAAGATTTCCTCTTAGTCTTCAAACCCTGTTGCAATGAAGATTTTATAGCCACGCTGGGGCCTAGATGTCAGGAGGCGTGGATGGGTGGAATATGGAGACCTGCATGGGGAACAAATATATACCAGGTAGAAAGAAAAAATTCATGAGCTAAAATGAGTCATCATCACAGGGATCTGGCAGTTAAACTGTGGCCTGAAAAAGCTCCTTGGGGGTGAGCCATGAAAAAGCATGCTTGTGTGTTAATGTCCCAGGGGCAGTGTGAGAAATGCTATTGTTTCTGACTCTGAAAACCATCGAGCAAGATGGGCAAAGTCAGCTCAGTGGGGATAGGGACTAACTGGGTTAACCTGTCTCTACCACCCACGTGACACGTAACTAGTCTAGGATAACCGAGGCAAGTAGCTTAGTCTTTAAATTAATGGTATTAAAGTTGCTTTGTGTTCGCACTCCAACAGTAAACAACAGAATTGCCCAAAACTACTGGAAGCACAATGGTTATTCTGATGATAAGGACATACTGTGGATGTATTTCATGAAAATTACCCACCTAAGAATTTTATCCATGTATGCATAGAGAAGATCCTTTGGGGATTAAGAATTCAATGCAGAAAGGATTTCCGTGATCTCTGGGCGCCTGCTGTAGTGGAGAGGCACAGACATCTGGACACGCCCAGTAGCAGCCTCATGCAAGAGTTCTGTGACAGGCTGAGGAGGGGAAAGGTGATGGGGGCAGCAAGGATGCTTCTCTGGCCTTCCCTGAACACATCTCATCATTTTGATATACTGTTTATTATCTCCCTGGTCAGAATTCTTTCTTAAGCTATTTTGTTTGGCTTTGTTTTGTTTAATTAGGAAGACACCATTTTAGCAACTTTCCCTTTGTTGATGCTTTATCTGAGAGTGAGCTCATTAGCCAGAAATGCTATCTTAATCCCGTATCCTGTTAAATATCTTTATGGCACTTGAAATGTCAACAATCTCTCTTAATAAGTCAATATGTCCACTTCTCCCAGAGTGGTAATGCCACTGTGTGTGTGTGTGTGTGTTTTTTTTTTCCTGGAAAAGAGAACAGTTACCGGGAGGTCTACCAAAATCAACACACTAAATCCTGTCTTTAATATTGGATGCATTTTGAGGCATTCACCTGGGATACATACTAAGAAATTAAAAGTACTTTATAATTTATTAGGAAAAGGATCCACCCCAGATTGTCAGGAAAGACCTACCTCTACTCAGAAAGAGCAATAGAAAATAAAGATTGTAGAGATGCTAAGAAAACTGCAGAAACTTCCAGGCTCTGACAGGGGTCCTACCTATTAGCTGCCCTGGAATATTGTGTTACAGTTGACCATCAACTTAAAAGCCTGTGACTTCTTGATTTGTTTGAAGTTAGTACTAGCCTGGGCGATAGGGTGACTTCTGGAATTCCTTCATTGTCTCTTATGAGAGTTGGATTGGTCATTAAATAGTAGCTGACGAGGACCCATATATCAATGAATGGGCTGATACCTCAGTAACTACGTTAGAGCAGAAAGAGCATTGGATTTGAGGTTCAGAGTCCTCAAGTTGAATCCTTCTCTGTCATTTATTAGCTGTATGACACTACGAAAACTTCTTGAGCCTCCTCTTTCTTTCTCTCTCTCTCTTTCTTTCCTTCTTTTCTTTCTCCTTCCTTCCTTCCTTCCTTCTTTTTTTCTTTCTTCTCTCTCTCTCTTTCTTTCTCTCTTTCTTTGTTTTTTCTTTGAGACAGAGTCTCACCCTGTCTCCCAGGCTGGAGTGCAGTGGTGAGATCTTGGCTCACTGTAATCTTCACCTACTGGGTTTAGGCTATTCTCATGTCTCAGCCTCCCGAGTAGCTGGGATCACAGATGTGTACCAGCATGCCTGGCTAATTTTTGTATTTTTAGTAGAGATGAGGTTTTGCCATGTTGACCAGTCTGGTCTTGAACTCTTGGCCTCAAGCAATCCACCTGCCTCAGCCTCCCAAAGTGCTGGGATTACAGGCATGACACACCATGCCTGGCCTTCATTTCTTTATCTGTAGAGTGAAAATAATAATCCTTAACCACAAATGGCTGTAAATTACATGGTAGTATTCAAGGAGGAAGCACCCAGCACAGAGCTTGGACCATCAGGAGCACTGAAGACTTGTTCATTATTTAATTTGTTTCTCAGTCAGAGTACTTACAGGCTAACAAAGCCACCCTGGAGGCAGAGGTTGCAGTGAGCCGAGATCGCGCCATTGCACTCAAGCTTGGGCAACAAGAGCAAAACTCCATCTCAAAAAAAGAAAAGAAAAGCCACTCTGGATTTGGGGTGAACTAGATTGTGTCTCAAAACAGCAGAGAGAAGACTATCAATCTCTCTCTCTCTTTGACTAGAAACATTCGTAGACTAATTGGCTAAGGAAACACTGAGTGAAAAAAAAATGTCCTGGTTCATGAATGAGATTGTTAGGGCCCCAGTTTACGACTGCTATTACTGCTGGCAATTACACCATGGATGATGAAGATGGTGGTTATAGCTGATATTTATTAAACCATTGAGAGGAATTAGCTCATTCTCAGAGTCATCCCATCAATTTCATGGGATAGTTAGGTTGTTCTGTTATACCAATTTTACATACAGGAGTCAAGGCTCACACAGGTTAGATAACTTGCCTAAGGTCAAAGGAGGGGTGGGGTTGACACCTGACGCCAGACACCTTGGCTTAACCACTTGGTCATATCTTCCACTAATGTTCCTTAAAAGTCACTTTCAGTAGGGGGTCAACTTAAACCATCTCAGTCTACATTGCGTCCTCTTTATTTTCTCTGTCCTGACACTGTTTTCCCCTTTGGTAGTACTAATCACAATTTGCAATTATGTGCTGTCTGTGCACATCTTTAGCTAAATGCCGGCCCTCCCAGCAGAATGTCCCCTCAGAAACCAGGCCTTCCTTGGTCTCCTCCCGTCGTCCCAGTGCCCATCACCATGCCTGGTACATAGGAGGGGCTCTGAACATATTTGCTGGTGGAAGTCAAACATGATTTCATAGATTATATTCCTAAAGGTTGACCGAAATTTCTCCAATGAGACTTTAAAAGGTGGTAGCAGGTGACAGAAAAGCCTTGGGTTCACTTTCAACTTGGTTAACATCTTGTTTCTTTCTCTCTGAGCAGTTACCCCAAGACTCCCTGATATGTGGCTCCCTGAAATGGTCAGTGAGAGGAAAGCAAAGTAGCTAAATCATGAATAATATTTCAGTTTCTCATCTACATATCTAGTGCTTATCTCAGAATGCCATCTGGGCTTTGCTCCCATCACTATGCTTGTAGAAAAAGGGTTGGAAATAGTGGTGAGGACAGCAACAAAAGGTATCAGAACCATGATCATCTTGGTCAAATTATGTGGTCTTCTTTCTACTTTTTCAGGATTCTTTCCCCATTGATGCTCTCTATTGAATCTAGCTGGACGTGCAGTCCCATGTACTATATACTGGAGACCTCTAAGGTTTTACTGTAGGTGATAACATGATTTCATGCAAAAACCAAGCTCCTCTTAGATGGCAAGAGACTTGCATTAGTGTTCAGTCCTAATCCAGCACGTAGAACTAATAGCCTTTCCAGCAAACTGAATGATGTGGCACAGACAGGAACCTCTTGTTAAGAGGCTTAACAAGAATGTAAAAAGTTGATTAAAAAACCAAGTCATAAAAAAAGATTTTCTTTCTAACTGGTAGATATTGGTATCAAGGCAACCTCTTGGGCTAATGATTCGGCTAGTATTTTCCCAGTGAGTCTAAATAATAAACAGAATGAAGGGACCCTAGGTGTAAAAGTGAAAGGTAGATAATCATATGTCATTTTCACTTTTCAGAATTCAGAACTAGAGGAGAACTGGGCAGTATTCATGAAAATTCTACTTGGGTCAAGTTTTACAAAGCGGTCTGCTCACTTTTGAATAAGTTAATTTGTTATTATCTTCAACTCAAGATCTTAATGCAGGGCCAGATATTTTCTCCAAGCAGGTTTAACCTTTAAAGATATTCATTTCTGCGATTTATAGACCCAAAGTAGACTTTAGTTTTGCTTGATGGTAACTCACTCAACAAAATCCTTAACTTTGCTAAGTCATTACCTAAGCCCCACATTATTTCTGTGAAATACCTATAAGGTTATAGACTTTGGACATCTCCAGGATACGTTTTTTCATGGACTGCTGTGAAGTTCAGAGACAGCTCATATCCCTCTGGAAATATTAAAGGCCATTTGGAGTATTTGTGGCTGTTACTGAATTCTTCTGGTTCATTAAAATGTATTATTTTTATAAACGATATTCTTTCAATGGAAGAATCATTTCTGGGTAAGGGGCGGCTGTGAAGTTAATGCCAAGGAAGAATTGATGGCAAGTTTAGATCCTCTGAGTTGGCGATGGTGATTCTGTTCATGGTAAGTATAAATGGGAACCATGATTTTAACACCTGGCTCAGAATTTGGACCCTCATGGGATAGATAACCATAGGCTACAATTTTTCTATATTAACATTACACAGCTTGTATGAAATGTGTGTGTGCATGAGTATACATACAGAAATGAATGATTAGTTGACGGAATTTCTCGGGATTTCATGATATTGTAATTTTAGGGAAAAAGAGCTACCAGTAACTACAACGAGTAAGTTAATACCGGTTCCAGCTATTTCTCATACACTGATGTATTTAATCCTCACAACAGCCCTAAGCATAAATATTCTTTTTTTTTTTTTTTTTTTTTTTTTTTTTGAGGTGGAGTCTCGCTCTATCGCCCGGACTGGAGTGCAGTGGCCAGATCTCAGCTCACTGCAAGCTCCGCCTCCCGGGTTTACGCCATTCTCCTGCCTCAGCCTCCCATGTAGCTGGGACTACAGGCGCCTGCCACCTCGCCCGGCTAGTTTTTGTATTTTTAGTAGAGACGGGGTTTCACCGTGTTAGCCAGGATGGTCTCGATCTCCTGACCTCGTGATCCGCCCGTCTCGGCCTCCCAAAGTGCTGGGATTACAGGCTTGAGCCACCGCACCCGGCCAAGCATAAATATTCTTATGCCCACTTTGTAGAAGAGGAAATTCAGTCTGAGAAAGAAATTCGTCATGGTCACACAGGCAATGAGTGGTACCCAGGCTCAGCTCTTGCCACAGAATCAGACCGTTTCCCACAGTGAACCTAACTGTAGTTATGAGATGTTTTTGCAGTGTGGGCATGGTTTGGGGGCAAAATGCTGTTTTCTGTCTTCCTTTTGTAAGCACTTTAAAATATGCCTATGCCTCAGAAAGACATTGCAATCTAAAGTTAATGACAGTACTTGAAATTTATTCTAATGTCTCATGACAAAACTGTTTTTTTAAATACGAAGTTTTAATTGAATTTCTCTTTTTCTATTTTGTAGTCCCACTTCATCTGGAAATACAGTAAATCAACATTTTTCCCTTGAGAGAACCTGTCTCTAATCTTATAATGGACATTGCCAGTGAAAGATTGTCATTAATGGAAATTTATCAAATATGAATACCTTTTCGGTCAAAAAGCTTCCTCAAGTCTCCTCTCTCAATAAGCTTTAAGAACTTGAAGACAATGTTGTAGGTCTGCAACTGTCAATGACCTGTAAGACTTTCTAGCACTAAAAACAGGCCTGACACCTTTGCATAACCTCCCATCCTTTCACTGCTTAGATACAAATCTTTGCTAGGGCACAGCAGCAAACACCTGCTTCAAAGTCAGTACTTAGTTTAAAAAAATTGGCAAATTCTCAGTTTGCCAACTGACTGAGAGACAAATCAGATAGATTCTGGGGACTTCATTTCTGAGGATTAGTGTACTATCCTAACAGAGCTGAGTTTTCACACCACCCTTACAATATAAAACCTCTAAAACTGTGTTCATTTTGATCTAGTAGCATGAATTGTCTTGGTTCCTAGAATACATTATTGATAACTATAATTAGCACCTCTTATCTCTTCTTGGAGAACTCAGTAAAATAACTCTTCTAGAGCTGAGCCAAGAAATAAGGATTAAAGGGCTTTTTGTTATACTTTTCCTTTGTTTGCTCTCATCCTTCTGGTTCTGTAGAAGTGGTTTCAAAGGTGGGTGCTCTTGTACCCTGGCAGGGCATAACTGTTCCCAAGCAATGAGGTTGGGTCTTCTATTGGTGAATGGAGTGGAAAGAGCTTGCATCCAGCTAAGTGAAGAAATGGCTTAATTATGCCCTGGTTAAGGGGTGGAGGGTGTGCAGGGGAGGTGAGTCCCCAAAGTAGCCTGTATTTAGTGGTCCTCACCTTTCCATCACTGGGAGGACAGTTTTGAAAAAGAACCACAGGAAATGGATAATGAACCCTATACTCTGCTACTTTTGGGGACCACCACTCTTGATCCAGTTGGAAAATAAGGAAGAATACTACCATTTTATTATTGTTCAAATAATATAATATGTGCTATGTGTTATTGAGAAGAGTTACATTTAGTGTCTTTGTCAAACCAGTTTTGATTCTAAGAAACAGAACGATGAAATAGGTATGCTTGGTGATTTCTTATAGTTTTAAAATTCATTTAATTCAACAAACATTAATGGAGGTACTTCTATGAGGGCAGTATTGTGTAGTGGTTACAGACTTCAAATCCTCCAGATGTCACTTACTCTTAATAGCTGTATGATCTTAAGTGAGTGATTTTCTTCTCTGTACTTCAGTTTCTCATATGAAGGGTAGAGGAGAGAACTAGAACCTGATGGAAGTGGTGTGAAGATTAAGTTACTTCATACCTGTAACTGTGTACACGTGTGCCTGCATGTATCTAGTAAATCATACATGGCAGTAATTATTATTTTCAGTTTACTGGCAGGCTCAGTGCAAGGTGTTTTCTATGTTCAGTGTCTATTTGTTAGAACAAATATGCTATGTAATTATGGGTATACTACTCTTCTCATCCCTTCAGACTTCGTTTATGTAGTAGCTTCCTATCTGATTTTCATAACAAGACCCTAATTCCAGCTCAAGTTTGTCTTTCTAAAGCTTTGATTTTACCATATTATGAACCAAAAAGGAAAAAAAAGCCTTTCTTTTTAGACACTTTACTGAAAAAGATACATAGTAGACAAATAAGTACAAGAAAGATGATCAACATTATTAGTCATTAGAGAAATGAAAGTTAAAACCACTACTTTTTAGTAGCTTAGTAGCTTTAGTAGCTTAGTGGAATGGCTAAAGACAAGAAAAAAAAAAAAAAGCAAAACAAAAACTGACAACATCAAGTGCTGACAGGATGTGGAGGAACTGGAATGCTCATACCCTGCAGTTGGGATTACAAAGCAGCACAACCACTTTTGAAAGCTGTTTGGCAGTTAACATACACTTACCATACAACCCAGGAATTCCACTCCTAAGTATTTATCCAAAATAAATAAAAATTTATGTTCACAGAAAAACCTATAGGCAAACATTTACAGTGGCTTTATCATTGCCCAAAAAACAAAAACAAAAACAAAAGGAAACCATCCAAATATCCTTCAACTGGTAAATGGAAAAACAAACTGTGGTATACCCATGAGATGAAACCTTACTCACAGAAAAAGGAACTAATTACTGTTGTATATAACATGGATGAATCTCAAATGTGTATTTTAAGGGAAAGGAGCTAGACTCAAAAGGCTACATATGACACTCAGAAGAAGGCAAAACTATGGAGACAGAAAACAGATCAGTGGTTGCTGAAGGCTGGTGGTCAAGGAAGAATTAATTACAAAGGGGATGAGAAAATATTTGAGGAATTTGTCTCTACCTTGTATCACAGTTATACCAACTGTGTGTGTTTGTCAAAACTCATGGAACTGTATACTGAAAAGAGTGGAATTTGCTTTATGTAAAGTATAGCTCAATACATTTAACTAAAAAAATACTTCCCATTACCAACAGAATAAGGCCTAGTTGGTGAGCCAAGTTGTAAAAATTTATTTTTTTATTTTTGATCCTTAATAACTGTCCCCTATTGCCCTGTCCTCTCTTCATTCAGTGTCTCTCTTCCCACGAATACAGGTTATATGTGTTTCTACTTCCCTACATTGGATCAAACTCTCCCCACAAATGAAATGCCTTCACCAGCTCTTCACCCATATCCAGACCATCCAAGTTCAGGCCTGTGCCACTATCCCAGTGACACCTTCTTCCCCACACCAGCCCACAGTGACATCTTCAGAAAATCCCTCTGTCACTTAATTTTTGGATCACCCATTTGACATTTTCACATTTGACTTTTTATCTTGATGCCATTTGTTTCTATATTCATTCATTCATTCATTTACTTATTGAACAGCTATTTATTAAACAGACATTTAAATCTGGAGCAATCACTATCCATTGATTATGTAAATCTATTCCTCTGCCTCCTTCTTTCTAGGAAAACCCTGATTTTGATCAGGGAACATACCCATTTCTCCTAAACTATCTAAGACAATTATGTATCCCAGACCTCTTGCCAGGAACAGGTTAAGAGTACACATGCGACCTAATTCCAGCCAATAAGAAGTGAGAAGTCTGCTGAGGTCTTGGGGGAAAGCGAGGAAGGTTACATGACGCTTGCAAATGCAGCAGCTGCTTGGCAACCACAAGGTGAGTCAGTTGCAAGAAAGTTAACATGCCTAAGATGGTGGGCAGAGCAAGGAAGAAACCTGGGTCTTTAGTGACACTGTTGAGCCAATAAAGATGCCAATAAATAAAACAATAAAGATGCTGTCTCCCTTTTGAATTCTTAATATATGAGATGAGACATTTTCCCTGTAAATAATTTTGAGCTGTGATTTTCTGTATGGCTGAAAATATCGTATCTTTTACTTGCAAGAGTCATTAAATAACATAAACTTCATTAGTATTTATTTATCAAAGAAACTATTGCTGTCTCAGTAACAGATCTATTATTAAAATAGTCAGTCGTTTATGCAGCAATACTTTTTTAGTATCTACTTTGTGCCAGGTGTTATTTTAGATACTGGGGATGCCATAGTAAACAAGACAGGGTTGTATTTTAAATCAATCAGTATTTTGTAAAGCTTCTCATTCTGTAAATACCTCTTGTCTTATGTAGGAGTTTGAGTTGATTGGTAGGAACTGGTTTCTGGCCTTTCAAAATTGGGGCAGTTAGAATTCACAGAATTGAGAGGCATATTAGAAATCAACTTTCCATTTTTAAGGCCCCTTCGATTTACAAATGAGGAAACTGAAGCACAAAGGGATTCTGTGGTTTGTCTAAGGTCACTCAGCAAATAGTGGCAGATGCAAGAACCAGAATCTGGTACTCAGAGCCACTGCCCTTTCCATAAAGCTCTTCTTTTTATTATTTTTGGATGCTGAACATCCATCCTTTCGAAGGATCATTTATGTGACTTGCTTCTACCATTAATTTTTCCTTTACTTGTCCTGATTTGGGGTAATTTCCTTGCATATGGCCACCTTAACTCTGGTGCAAACAAAGATGTCAGAGACAGAGGAGTCCTTTCAGTGGAATGCTTCAAATATACACAGCCCAGCAGAAACGCTGGAAATGGAGTATTTTTAAAACTCAGGCAGAATCAGCACTAAATAAAACTCCTTTCCTGGCCCTTCAAAGAAACCCTCATATTCTGTTCAAGAATACTTAGCAATTTCTGATCGTAGTGGAAGTGTCTACTTGGAGATGTGACAGAAAACAGCCTCTCATAACAGAGTCCCATTTGTGAAGTTTTCCTGAGTGATAATTCAGGGCTTTGCCCCCTTTATGAAGCCACAGTTTTCCACCTCTTTGTCATGAAGTTTGCTCAAGGGAAGGTTTATAGGCCGCTGTCTTTAGAAATTTGACTCCTGATAGTTTTCATAATTAGTGTCATCTGGCCCTAAGGAAAACAATTGTCATACATTTCCTTGGAGTGGGAGCAGAAATTACAATCAATAACATTAGTCTTTGTTAAGTGCTTTGCATGAGACCGGCATTGTTCTGAGTGCTTTTCAGGTGTAATTTTATTTAATCCTCACAAACTCATGAGGCAGATGTAAGCCCACAATGACTTCCCTGATGATCTTGGTCCAGAAATTCTGGATTCAGAATTTTTAATGTTTTAGAAAATTAACATGGAAAACATATACCACATATTAATAATATTCCTAGTATCATCTGTAGCAGCATTCCACAATGAAGCACATTAATATTTTTCTGCAACAAGACCTATTACTTTTCATACTAAGTGGGATAAATAAAAACCATAAATATTCTGATACAAGTTAAGGTCAGTTGTGCTGCTAAATGAGTTATGAAAACACTTTTGCTTTTCAGAGATTTTTTGGATTTTGGAATTGCAGACAAGGAAATTTAAACCTACCCAACCATTTGGCCATTCTACAGTTGAGGAAACTGAGGCACCATGAAGACAGCTGTCCCAAGTCTTATTACTAGTCAGTGGTGGAAAATCAGGATCTGACTCTTGACAGCCTCAGCCCAGAGCACTCTCTTCTCTGTCTCTCTTTCATATTATTCCACTTCAGTTATAACATCCCAAGTGCAGAAAGTACATTAATTTTATATATATAGCTCAGAAATGTTTACATACGTAACTACCATCTTGTGCTAAGTAATGGAGGTATAGAATGCTTCAGCAGACCAGAGGTTTCCCTCACTACTCTGACTTGTATCACCAAGAGTTAGTTTTATATGTTCTAGAACATATAAATGTGACAGTACAGTATGTACCTTTCTATGTTCAGCTTTCTTTGCTGGTCCCATGTTTCTGTGTGTAGCAATAGCTCATTCTTTTTATTACTATACTCTTTGGCTGCACAAATACTGCACCACAATGTATTCACCCATTTTCCTCTTGATAGACATTTGAGTTGATTCCAATTTGGAGCTGGAGTCTTCACTACCAGACCTTGCTGCCAACAACTGTTAGTATTTACCCCAGATCCAACCTCCAAACAGGGTATGGTCACAATAGCAATAAACAGATTCCTCCAATCAGGAGGAAGGGAACTACCTGCAAATGCAGTTGACTTGGGTTAACAGCTACAGAGCAAGTGTTGGTAAACTTTTTCCGGAAAAGGCCAGGTGGCAAATATTTTTTGGTTTTGCGAGCCACATAATCTTTGTTACAACTGTTCAACTCTGCCATTGTAGCACAAAAGCAGCCGCAAACAATATGTAAACAAATGGATGTGGCTGTATTCCAAGAAAGCTTTATTTAGAAAAACAGGTGGTAGGTAAGATTCTGCTGGCAGGCTGATGTTTGTCAAGCCCTGTTTTCTAGTTAATGACTTTGCTTTCTGGTAAGTCAGTCTAAGAAGGGAGAGGAAACAGACACTGGTGAAGCAACTACCATGTGCCAGGTGGCGTTTGTCCTTGTATGTTCATTGTCTCCAATCTCCGCTGCAGCCCACTTGGTGAGTACTATCTTTGTGCTCATTTTACAGATGCTCAAACTGAGTTTAGAGAGGCTTAATAAACTGCCTCAGTTTGTAACTGGTGATTTGAATCCAGTGCTCTTTCCATGCACATTTGGGGACCCATGAGCGAACCTCAGAATATTTATACCCCCCTGAAATTACATGCAGACATCTGTGTGTTTCAGATGTGCGTTTTTGTCTGTAGGGAATATCCACAGCTTTCATTCACATCTCAAAGACTGTGATTCAAAGAGCAAGAAGAACCAGGGCCTAGAGAGAGTTCCATCAACATGAGAAATGGAGAAAACCAAATGGTTTGTTGCTGTATATTTAGTAAGGGTGTTTTCACAGTGGCCAGAAGTAATGTTACATTTAAATTCTGCATCCCAATCCTGCATTTCAGAAAGGAACATTCTTTTTTATTGAAAACAATAAAACAAAAAACTGTTTAAAAGTGAGTTTTCATTTGAGAGGCTCTTCCCTTTTATATGGATACCCCTTCAAGGCCGGGTCGAGCTGAGTCGTGTTTAGAGGTATAGAAGTGAGTTGCTGCTGAAATGCACCACGTTGAAATACATACACTGTTGTTTCTGAGGGGCAGTAGTCCTATATGGACAAAAATGCCCGGGCCTCCATCAAGTCTTATATCTTTCTGTAAGTATCCATAGCCTTTATCTGTCTATGGGTTCCACTCAGCTAAAGTACTTCCTGGACTATAAAGAAAGGGAGACAGTGAACACATAATTGTTAGCTGTATTTCATGTTCACAATTCCTTTGAGAAAGGTCCTAATTAGTCTAAGCAGTGTTTAATGTAAATCAAGTTTCACTTTCAAAATTTCAAGGGCCCCATTCTGACAGAATGTAGATTTTTTAATGCTACACATAAAACATGGGTGCTAGTAAAACCCTGCATTGACAGGTGGGGGAAAAGCAGAAATCAATACAGGAAAAGTTACTGAAATTAGGTAGGCCTGGCCTCCTGGAGCAGCCTAGGAAAATAACCCTTCTAAAAAGACTTTCTAAGCACACGCTTAGAGCTTTGTTTTCCTTGGCTTTCCATTCGCTGATGCACCTTCTCTCTCCAGCCTCATTCTGGCTTCTACAAGTGTTGGCTCTGACTTAGGGCTGTTTTCACTCAAGGCAAAAGGAGGAAAATGTTGAAACGCTTCTCTCTGTGTGAGGAGTGTAGCACTAGACAGCCCCTGAGACACTGCTGGGATTCCCAATACCCTGATTTATTTCACAATGTGATCCAATTATTGAAAATAGCGTCTTTATATCTTCCAATTCTCTTATACACCACATCACAAAAGCCAGGTTCTTTCTATTCGTGTTTGACAGCATGTGGTTAGCAGGGTTATAAAAAAAAAAAAAAAAAAAGGATACTTATAGTTTTAGTATAAACTATGATTAATTTTTGTTAAGAGGATACATTTATATAACATAAAGTGACAATTTACTTGAAGATCTTTTTATTGTTTTCTGTGAGTTGGGTAGTTCCTCTTCGTGCAGAATGCAGAATTGTATATGAGATATTTGAGTGTCTAAAACGATGTATGATAAATGAAGTAGCATGCTACTTATACGCTTATCATGTTCCCTGACTAGCAACAGGTTCAGCAAAGGGCACAGCCAGTAAATGAAATTTTCCACCAGGACAATATATCATCACAAGAAATGTATGCGCTGGAAACTTACAAGCTTGCTCAAGATGCGGACAAGGTGTGAAATGGTAAAAAATGAAAAGCAGCAGCATCATACAGCAAATTTCAAATTCAAGTGCATATTAGTTGAGGCTGATGCTTTAACTATTTCAAACCACAAGGATGAGAAAAAAATGCAAACACAATCTGAAAGCAGGAGTAAGTTTCCATTATTACCAATGCCATGGAAGCAGAGAAAAATGACAGGTACCGAAATGTATATAAGTGCTATGATATTAATTTGAGAGGCACTTAGTTATATTCTTAGAGTACTCATCACCGTGTTTAACCTTGAATGCATCCATTAATATTTCTGTACCTCAGTTTCTTTAGTTGTGATGTAGAAGGTGGGGACAAATAATTTCTGAAGTGTGTTCTATTTAAAGAAAATTCCATGGTTCTCTTGAGTCTTACTTTTGAGTCCTCAAAGGAAGTGGCGAGTGCAGTTTGGTTTTCAATATGTATTCTATTAGTAGTTTCATGGGAAAATGTTGCAACTGCATTTTGCTACTTAACCAAAGAATAAAAGATGTACTCCAGAGATGTTCCAGAAAATGCAGATGCACCTGTTCAGTATTCTATTTCAACAATGATCACATCTTAGGAGTTATTTCTCTCATCTTCTGGCTCCTTCAAAGTCATCAAATGATGCTCTTGATTGGAAAGAAGACATCTGTGTGATCTGGGAGGTACAGGTTCATTTTCCCCCACATGTGTTTGCATCAAGTGACACCAAGGTCCTCTGTTGATGGGCACCATGCATACGATTTCCGTTTGCTAGCTACTTCTGGTGACAGTGGAAAGTGACAGTTTGCAAACGTGAATTATCTGCAGCATAGTGTCAATAGGTATAAATTACAATAGGTGTAGGTGACAGCTATTCTAAGGAAGGGCTCCCGGTATGTTAAAAAGCTCAGGGGAGACAATGCACAGAGAGTAAAGGGATAAAATACAATCTGATCTAGACTGAGGTCTTGTCAACACCAAGGACCTCAGAGGGGAAACAGGCTGAAACTTTGACTCTCAGGGGAGAAAGCCCAGTGGACTGGCAGGAGAAGGGGCAGGGTGGTCCAGTGGTGAAGGCAGGGAGACCTTGGCTTTCATCTCACTACCACCAATTACCAGGTGTGTGACCTTGAACAAGCGAAATGGAGATAATAACTACCTCATAAAATCATTATGTGTATAAATGAGATAATAATATGGCAAGTCCTAACCACAGTACTTGATATTCAGGACCTATTTTTATTATGATCTGCCCAGATACATCTATTACGCTGCCTTTGTTGCCTCCTTTTTCTTTTCTAAAAATGAGTGGCTGTAGATCTGGGTCAGACAAAGGCAGGCTGCTGAAAGAGATGAGCATGTGAGCAGCAGGTAATTACACAGCAAGGAAAGGAAAAAGATGGTGTAATATTAATGAAGAAGGTAAAAGCAGCAAATCCTGGAACATAAGGGGCTGACCCCAAAGCTCTGCCTTGGTGGTGTAGAGTTTAGCAACCTAAAGACAGCAGAGACAGAACCTACAAGGCACTACAAATGCATAAACTGAAAGTAGGAAGGCACTTGTTCTGTTGCATCAGAGTGAAAGAATTGGCTTCTGAACACAGGAAGAAAGCCACACCTAGGGAGGAATGCCTAATAGAATTTCACTTAGTTAAGAGTCTGGGAAAAGAATTATATTGATGCCCAATCTGGATAGTTTTACTTCTAGAATAACATTATAGCAGAATGTAACGAAAATGGAACAACGGCACTACTGATGAATGAGACATTTCAGTGTGTTGGCAAGAAAATTGACATTAGTAGAAAATGCATTTCTAACAGTCCCTATTAAATAGTAGTTCGGTCCTATGAAGAGGGGATCAGTGGAATCATTGGAACAAAAGATGCTTTTGCACCCAGAGGTAGGTTGCATATGAAGCAGCCAACAGACAAACAAAACACAAAAGAAAGGTGACTTCCCAGAAGGATCACACTGTGATCTTGTTCCTGTACTTCGTCTCCTTCTCAGAGATAAACACACAGCAACATGGCTGCATTTTGTCTTCACCTGAAAACAAAAATCACTAAATCCAATAACTCATTGATATTAATCTTCTGCACATCAAAACTCACAGAGTCTAAGGCTTAAGAGCACTCAGGCCCTCAGCATTGCATAATACCAGGAGACACCATTTCTACCATGTTCTCTGGGACAGGTTCGGGGAGAGTAGGGGATGGTCACTTAGAATACAGTGACAGCTGCTCAACCGGGCAGTACTGAAAGCATCCAAGTGCTAATCACAGGCCAGAAAATATTTCCATTCAGAGTCCTTTTTTCCCCTTAATAATCTAATTTTAATCCTAAAGAATCCCAAGGGTAACATCTTATTCAATATTTGAACAGACCGATTTATCATTAAAAGGGAAACATGCATTTTATCTGAGAGAGGTATTACAATATCCTGGGCTGATTGTCTTCAAAATGGGGCTCTTACAGTGCTGTATGCTTAGCATGTGTGTGCTAAAGATGTAGTTTCCATAAAATTTATGTTAAAACAAGCAGGACAGAAGGCCCACATGTCTATTGGTAGCAGAATATTAAAGATTCAGCAATGCCTTTCTCTGCGCCGAATACCATTTAATGAAAAGTCTCAGAGGAAATATCCCCATGCTCTGATTTCATAACCAGAAGCCCAGAAAACACAGGAGAAGGACAACCACGCAGATGGATTGATATCATTAAAGTGATCGGGTTTTACGGGTTTTACGCTTTCTGAAAGACTCTGCTATGCTGGAGAAAATGAGTCACTAGGAAGTTTGGTAATGTATACATATTGTGCATTGGGGGGTGGCACTCACATGCTGGCTTTCTCTGGTGGTCTGCTAACAATCACAAGACTCCGGCCAGTGGCATTAGTAGTGCAGCCATGTGGAGAGAACCCGGGAAGAGATGAGGAAACCCAGGTCCTAATTCCACTTTGCCATAACCCAGATCATCATCCCCTAGTCCTCCGAGAGGATTTCTCTTCTGTGCTGGGAGGGATGGAAGTAGATCAGCCTCGGGACACACTCTTCCTACAAGTCCCAGAGAATGAGAATGTAGCAGTGCAAGAAGCTTTGCAGTATCTCATTTCTAAAAGAGTTATTAATTAAATTATTGATAATATTGACACCTTAATTACTTAATAAGGCAGCTAATGATAATGTTGAGAAAAGTCAAATGCTAAATTCAGACTAGATACCACTTAGGAGAATTTTTTTTTTTTTTTGGTAAAACAGATAACACCACCGTTTATTTAGTTCTCATTTTACAATATTCTATCAAAATATTTTGCAAATTACCTGTTTTCAGGTCTACCTTCCTCACTAAACTATGATGTCTGTATTACTCATGTTAGAATATAATATTAAGAATGTGGGTTGAAATTCCAGACAACTGGTATCCCTGAGCACAGCATAGGATAGGTAGTTAATAAAAATAAATGAATGAATTAATAAATTACATGTAATTTGTCAGAAAACATTTAAAATATATAATATGCTACAATGTGGTCTATGATAAGCTAAAATATTATTGACAATAAGCTTAAAAGCTTAAAAACCAAAGAATAGTCCAGGAGGGAATGGAAATATATTATACACAGAGTCAAGAAATTCTGTAGATGTCCTTGAGAGAGCACAAAACTTCATTTCACGGGCAAGTCCTTAGTTTAATGCCATGGAAACTGATCCCACACCAGAAGACTCCTTGCCTTTAGCATGTGCATTATTTCAGGCAAATGACATGGGCCATAACTACTTTTGATCTTAGCATGTCATGGCAACATTAAATGATTGCCAATGCAATAATATTTGCTTGATACGTTGAGTTCAATAAAATCATTGGTAGCAAGAAGTTAAAGGGAAGCTACCAACAATTTCCGTATGTGTTCATTCTGGTTAGATCTTATAATTGCAATAATATAAATATTAAGATTAATTCAGTAAGTATTTGAATACCTTCTATATGCTGGAGGGAGCGATACACATTCTTAAGAAATTGGATGTTTTCTGTTAAAGGGTTCTCAACATAGTGACCATGAGTGATAGTCTTTTTAGCGATACCCTCTTTGTTCTCCTACTTGCAAGTAGAATGATTGTCTTTCTAGTTGATAACTTTGATCATTCATCAAGAGTCAGTGTTTTATTTTGGTTTGAAATAGAAACAGGTAAGCAGTACTTGGTTATCTTCTCTCAATTTTATTTTTTTCCTAAAATTCTTTTGTAATCTATTTACTTGTCCTTTGTGCTTGGAAAGAAGAACAGCTAACAAACATCTAGCTAATATCAGAAGAACATGTGAAGAATAGTGTCTATTCATATATAATCATAAAATCATATATTTTTATCTGTTCCTAAAATTGTTGAATATTTATATACTTCAGGGACATATTGGTATCGATTTACATCTCTATAATGAGAAAATTCAATGATAATTTTATACTTTGACTTTTCTATCTAGAAGAAACCCAGAGAAAATTATAGACATCTTTTTACAACTGTTTCTTGAAAATAGTTTGTACTTGTTTTGAAATGGTTTATAATAATTTATTTGTAACACAATGTAGTCATCATGGACAGGGACTCTGGAATTAGAAAAAAATAGATTCAAATTCCAGTTTATTTAAAGCCCCATGTATTAATTAGGGCACACCAACTGCTCCAAGAAACCCCAAATTTTAGTGGCTAAATACAATAATGTTTTTTATTTTTCTTTCACATCTATGTCCAGCGAGGGCCAGTGGGGCGCACACAGTCACTCAGGGATCCAGGCCATTCCCTAGGGTCCGAGTCCTCCACTGGATCTGAGGGAAGAGAGAACATGCAGGGGATTGAATAGAAGGAATTTTTAGAAGTCAGTTCTGGAAGAACATATCTTATTGTACCCACATTCTATTGGCCAGGATCAGTCATAGAGACCCGCTTACCTGTAAGAAAGGACAGAATATACGGTCTATGTGTCAAAGAGAAAAAGGAAATGAAGTGATCAGAACAGAAATATCTCTACCATACCATTTAATCTCTTACAGCAATTTTTTTATCATCATAGAGTTGTGATGATTAAATATAATGTATATAAAGCATATAGTAAATGCCTGGCATGCTGTAGGGATAAAAAACCGCTACCTATTATCATTGCTGTTTTCCTGGAAGTTAATTCCATCCCTGCTTAAAATTTATTATAAAGCCAATCCCATTGGACTGTGAAGAATACTGAAATAATTTTCAATCATGCTAACAATATTAAGATGCTTTTCTTATCACAATTTCTAGCCAGAACACACTTGCACTTTCAGATTGTAAATTCAATCAGGCTTCTTTACCCTTTGTCATTTTTTCACCCTCAACATTAGTTCTTTGATCCAAGGTTTCTCAATCTCAGCACAATTGACATTTGGGGCTAGATAATTTTTTGTTTTGATGCTATCCTGTGCCTCACAGGGTACTGAGCTGTATCACTGGTCTCTACCCTTTAGATGCCAGTAGCACCACTCCCTGCCCCCTGTCATTACAACAACAAAAATGTTTCCAGACATTGCCAAATGTCCCTGGGGGGTTAGGGGAAGAATCAGCCCCAATTGAGAACTACTGTGCTTATGCTTTGTCTAGTTCTTCTGACCCCATTAGCACACAGATCTATTTGGGGTGCATTGTGGGGGGCTTGTATTCTAATTAAAATTTTAGTAATAACATTTGTCAGACACAGAAAAGTGTGTATCTATATATTGAGTATACTGACCAGTACTAACTGGCATTCTCCCTTCACTTATTCATTTTAAGAATGGCAGAAACTATTTGTATCGATTCTGATATTTCTGTTGGGCCCTTTATGATTTTCCCCCTTTCTAGATTTACTTGAAAATTCTTCTATTGCTATGGGAAGGAGACATATTCAGAGGCATGAGGTTGTTCCAGTTAATCAATTCATCCAGTTTTACTGAGCAAGTATTACTATCTCAGCATACCAAAATTTTGTAATCAAACCATGCTATCTTGAACGCTTTTTTTTTTTTTTTTAAACAGGGTCTTATGCTGTCAACGAGGCTGGAGTGTAGTGGTGTGATCATAGCTCACTGTAGCCTCAAATTCCTGGGCTCAAGTGGTCCTCTGCCTCAATCTCCAAAGTAGCTGAGCCTATAGGCATGCACCACTACACCCAGCTAATTTTTTTTTTTTTTTAATTTTTGGTAGAGACAAGGTCTCACTATGTTGCTTAGGTTGGTGTTGAACTCTGGCCTCAAGGAATCCTCCTGTCTCAGCCTCCCAAAATGCTGGGATTACTGGCATGAGCCACCATGCCTGGCCTACCTTGAATTTTTTTTTTTTTTTTTTTTGAGATGGAGTCTCCTTCTGTTGCTCAGGCTGGAGCGCAGTGGTGCGATCTCGGCTCACTGCAAGCTCCGCCTCCCAGGTTCACGCAGTTCTCCTGCCTCAGCCTCGTGAGAGTAGCTGAGACTACAGGCGCCCGCCATGACGCCGGCTAATTTTTTGTATTTTTAGTAGAGACGGGGTTTCACTGTGTTAGCCAGGATGGTCTCGATTTCCTGACCTCGTGATCTGCCCACCTCGGCCTCCCAAAGTGCTGGGATTACAGGCATGAGCCACCGCACCTGGCCTTGAACTTCTTATAGATCTTGTGGGAGCCACTTTAAATGTTCCAAACCAGTAGCAGGTAAACCTGATCCCCAGTTACTGGAGCAGTGGAAGGGACAGGGCATCTCGGCCAGACAACTCAAGTTCAAACATGGACTCCACTGCTTCCTAGTTGTATTATTTTGGAAAAATCTCTTAATCACATCTGTGCCTTGGTTGACTACCATGAGCAATGAGGAGGATGATGCCTGGACAGGCTGCCTGTGGCAAGTAAGTGAGATGAGTTTTGAGAGCGCTCAGAATTTAGTATGTGCTCAATAAATGTGAGCTGCACGTGAGTTCGTACACCAACATCGAGATCCTCAAAATGTCGGAGTTAGTATCTCTATGTCCAGGATTACACACATTGTTTAGGGCAAAGATTGCAAAGTAAATGGAGAGACTTATCGCTGTTAAGAGATACCTGCCTGTTTCTTTAACACACTTTCCATGTGAATGGAATCTTTTGTGTGGTAATATTCGGATCATTACTGAGAAAACTTTAACATCAGGGTCTCACAAACTAGTGTCTTACTAGTGAAGTCATACAGGCTATAGGATAAGGGTATGAGGGGGAGGAGGTTTTCCTCTTTTTCTAAATAATTCCCAAATCCAGTTACCTGATGGCTGGCCCAAGCGGCTGCTTTCCTGTAAGTGTTTCTGGGATCATTGTTGGGAAATTAAACCTCAGGATGAGCAAGTGCATTGGGACTTTTCTGGAGAGGAGGTTTGGACCAGGGAGAGAAGGCAGAATGGCTCAAGAAACAAACTTGTTACAGTTTTGCCTGTGGCTGATCCTTCAGACAAGTTTGCCAGCTCGTAAAGACAGCCTACTGAAGTGGGGCTGGAGGATGCGCAAACAAAAGCTGCCCTATTGTTTTCTCTTCCTTGAGCTCTTTATGTATTCACAGGCAAATGTCAAGAGGGCTGCTGTTTTCTAACCAGAGCTATCAATCCACCAGAAACAGCATGCATTTAAGGCTCTCTTGACTAAACAGGAACTTAGTGCTGAAATAGATCTCCTCATCCAGTTCCACAACCATCGCTCACTACTTTGTGGTCTATGGAGATGGCTATCTGATCAGCAGGGATGTACTTGTGGTGAGGAAAAAATGGGGCCAGAAGGCTCTCAGTGCCTAAGCCTGGTCCCCAGAGTACGTTTACCCCATTGACACTTTCTGCAAAGCCCGAAAGACATTCCCAGAACAGCAATTGCAAACTCATCCATGAGCCTGGGAGCAAGGGTCCCAGGTTTAGCAGCTATTAATTAAGGTAATTACTCCCAGGGCTGCAATTACAACCCAAAAGGCCCCACTTAGCATCTCTTCTTGAATCTCTTGTTTCTGTAATGCTGATGTCTCCAAAAGATTCATTTGCAACCACTTACTGATTACATTTACTCCAGTATATTGTTTCAGATGGACAGGACGGAAAGCCAATACAGAATATTGACCTCGGCGGCATCCTGTGATTACGTGGGCTGCCCCAGCTATCATTAACCACCCTGTTTTATTTTCTGAGTGCCACAAACACTGCTGGTGACAGATCCGTGACCTTTTCCCTAGAAATGTTATGAACTGAATGTGCGGCAGAAATGACAGGAGGGATGGATGTCAAATGGTTGCTTAAATGCTACGTCAGCACCCACAGCTACAGTCTTGGGTTTTGACGTTAGAGGACGTTTTGGTGGGAGGGCTATTTGTTTTCTACTTCAACAAAACAATAAAAAACCAGGCCAAAAGGATGGAGGCAATAGGCCATCCTCTGCTACAAAAACAGACACTTCTAGACAGTTCTCAGGAAAAAGTTTTAAAATATTTTATATTAAATTGGGACAGAAATCTCAATTTAAGTCATCAAACCTACATAAAGACAATGGACTGAAAGTATATTCTGAGCCTGTGATTTGAAAATGCAATTAAATAAATAAGGCAGAATTCTCCTATAACCTATTTGTGTATGTGTATTTAGGTCAAAGACACAAATCCAGATATTGTGAGTCAAACAATTATTCCTAGAATGCAAAAACTGCACAGAGGAAGAGTAGAGTTGTGTCTTCTGGAAAGGCAGGGATGAATCCAGGCCCACCAACCCCATCCTCTCTCCTTCCCTTCCTCACCTAAAATAGAGCAACTTCACAAAGGGTTTCCCTACCACCTCCTCTTACAGAGCTGTAGTCTCAACCCTGGCTGCACAGGACACTCAACCAGAGAGTTTTTTAAAGGTACCAATGTCACGAGGTACCCTAGACTCATTACATCAGAACTCTATGAAGGGGGCTAGGAATTGCTATTTTTTACAAAGCCCAGGTGATACTACATGGGCTGCCCCACCTGAGAAGCACCTCGGTAGTTACAGAGCTAGAAAGCTACCACTCTGGTTGAAATCAACATGATACAATTTTAACTTATTGAAATGACTAGCACTTTTCTTATTAGAGAAAATAGTGAGAAAAATAGATGAGAAGATTTCACAAATGAACACAACTCGATGGGAAAAAAAAAAAAAAGGAAAATAAAAGAGGACATTCCAAACGATCGATCCCAAAAGTAAGATTTCTCATATTTAGTGGATTTATTTAAATATAGTACAAGTACCAATTTAGCCAAAGACCTTAATATTTAGAATTTTTAGAAGTTCTACCTATGTTCAGCTGTGGTTCATGGAGGAAGAGATGAAAGCAGGGAAAAGAAAAGAGACAGAAAATGGATTTTGAAATTTGAAGGCAAATAATTTCACAGCTTATGCTTTAGTACTGGGCCAAACTATTTAAATTTTATCAAATAGTTAAGGCACAATAATTTAGAAACGATATACTTCAAAAAGTCATGACCATCTGTCAAAAATAGTCAATGTAAAGGGAAGAACAGCACGTGAAATTAAGCCCGCAACTCATTCCCCCGTTCAAAATTTACATCAACTCATTACTATTGAAATATGATAGACATTTATTTTTTATCAAACAGAAAAGGAAGAGTCTTGACCTTTCCTACCTATAACACTCTTCTCTCACCACAGAAACAATTATGAGTGCTTTTACAAAATTGGAATAAAAAGGGAGAAAAATGGGCAACTTCTGAATGACCCACTTTTAGGAAGATATAAATTTGCCATCCTGCTAACATGTTCTAGGTTTTTGGTGAAGTGTTAATCATACTTTTCAAAAGAACAAACAAAAAATGGTTTAAAGTGAAAGCTTTACATTCAATGCACTTGCTTCTTTCACGTACATTTTAAAGGGTCTTTCTTAGACATTACCTAAACAATGCAGAACTAAGGAGAGGCCTCTGTGTTGCTTGTAAATGTGCGGTTAGATTGTATTTGTGAGCATTTGATGTTCTTCTTTAATAACCTCAAGTAAAAGGCTGAATGCATTCAACAACAGTAGCTGAAAAAAGTGCAATGAGTCATATTACAGGAAAATGGAGAAAAGGATACAGGCCTCTCCACTGAACACAATCCTATATTGTAGGCAATCTGTGATAACACCCTTTTCATTTCAGTTCAGTCCCATAAAATTACCACTAACATTACAACTCATGCAGAACACAGATAAATGTAAAAATGTCACAGAATTCTTCCAGATGGGACTTTTAGTTCCACTAGATCACCATCTACTTTTTTACTTGTCTAATATTTCATTACAACCTTCCATAAGTTAATTTTCTTTCCACTGACCATGTAAATCACAAATCAATTTTCATTTAAAATGCCTGACTACAGATTGCTCCTGAAAGCTCAGAGCATATGCTTCAGTGAACTCTCCAACATCCTTAATGTACATTAGAAAAATGTTTTTTTTTTTTTAAAACCCTTTTTTTTAAAGGAATTAATTCTACATTAAAACCTGGCATGAGACCTGAAGCATTCTATTTTCCCCCTAAAATGCGGATGTGTTTTTATGGCATGAAATCACATGTGATCAAACATTTGTTATGACAAAATTAACGAATATGGCAACATTTTATACCTGCATAAAGTGCAACACTTTTGCTGAAGAATACACACACATTCACATACATCTATTATATACACAACATGTGGCTATATCATCCAGTTTTTAAGAGAAAATTATAGATCAAATTTTAGATAAAGTCTCTTTTATACCGGATAATTCTATGAATGTCGTGGATGTGGAATTTTTCCCTTCATGGGAACATGCTTTGAAATCCATGTTTCCCTTTGGTGGGGGTGGAGAAATTCAACCCCAGTACATAGATAATTCTTCAGAAATATTCAGACAGAAAAGGAAACATGCTTTCAAATCCAGGTTTCCCTTTGGTGGGGGATGAAGAAATTCAATCCCAGTACATTGAGAATTTTTCAGAAATATTCAGACAGAAAAGGTAATCTTGTGCTTTTGTTATGAGAATTCAGCATAGCCTGATTAAAACAACTTTAAGTTAGGGGAAAGCTGGGCAGTTATGAATCAAAAAAATATTATAAAACGTCCCTCTTTTCAAGTTTTAGCTCCTTAATTAAACGTTTATTATTTTACACTCGAACCCAGGAGGCAGAGGTTGCAGTGAGCCAAGATGGCACCACTGCACTCCAGCCTGGGCAACAGAGTGAGACCCTGTCTCAAAAAGAAGAAAGTTTATTATTTTAATGATATTTTGAATTGAAAAGATGTTTATGTTTGATAACATTCCTGATTTCTCCCAAGAGTCTTTGAAGTTCAAAGTGGTTTGAGGTTTTTGTTTTTTAATTCATTCATAAATGATATTTCTATGTGAACACAATATTGAAATATTTCAGGTGAGAAGTGGTTGGAGTTCTCCTTCTTAAAATACAGCTGGCAGCTGACTGCAGATCAATAAATCACATGGTCATATGATATTCTGGAACATTCAGGAGGCAAGCACTGACATGGAATACTGTCTCAGGTTTCACAGAGAAAATTTCACTTATAGACTCAGTCACATTTGCTTAGAATTTTGGAAAAGCTGTGCTGGGAAATAGGGATGCCCTTTTTCTGTGCCCACTGTGTGAATGAATGTGCTGTCAATCTTTACAGACATTCACAAGGCTGATCAACTGCTGTGGGGTATTTTTTTTTTTCTTCTAGAAGCAGTGATTATTTTTGCTTTTTTTTTGGTATTTCATAATATTATCACCCTTGTGATCAATAAATAAATTTTCAAGTTTGCTAATTGGCGTAAAGTAAAGCAGCCATTGATGGTTCTAAGATATGTGTTGGGGCAGTCTACGTGGACCCACTGAACTTTCAGTAGCATTCCACTCCAACTGCCTCATCCTCATTTCCAAAGACTTGGAGAATTTAGCTAAAAAGACATAACTGCCCAAGACATAACCTGGGCAGAAATGCTGGAGCAGTTTGGGGTTTCAATAGCTATATTTCCTCTTTTTTTTGTTTTAAGTGAAGAAACGCAACAGCATTAATGCTGTGAAGTGCAAATATTCTCAGAGCCAGGCTTTCGCAGTTGGAAAAGTACTACCTAGGAAACACATAACTTTCTGGCTGGAAGTTGGCCAAAAATTAATGCTATTTTATGACCCACTCATTAATCTCCTGAAAAATTGTGCAGTATCATTTTATGAGCACCAATGACTTTATGATTTTGAGGGGCTTTTGTACACTGATTCTTTTATTTCGAGGTGACCTGGCTACCTTATCCTGCATTCTACTTGTGGCTAGAGTATGAGACAGACTGTACAGATGACATAAATGTCAAAAGCTTGCTGGTGAAGTGTAGCTCCACTAACTGCGTATCACACTTGACTTAAACAAAATCATCTATTGCATGTGAAAACTCTAAACACAAAATACAACAAAAATGTCTAATAAATATATAGGATTGGATAGAAGTGCTCAAGTAGAGAACCAACTTAATTTTGTTACTATAACTTGAAGGCTTTAATTTAAAAAATTTAGGCTAGAGTAAAACAAGAGCTAGAATAGAGAATTTACTAGAAAAGTAAATATTATACTTCAAACTGAGGAGACCGTAGCTCCCACTAGGCTAAAGCATGAATATGGCAGAGACATTCTTGACATTCAAAGCAGAAAATAAGGCAATACTCTGGCATGGAAGAAATTCTTGTGATTCAGGAAGGGATTTAGATAGCTCTCAAAGGTAAGGAAGATTTCAAGGTTGGGGGAAAATGCTACAAAGAAAAACAGGATGATTGTTTAGGTCCTCTGTTGAATTCCAATAGTCAGGATTTTGCTGAGCAAGTCACAACTTGAAAATCTTTAAGGAAAATTTTCCTCCAATCTCTAGGTATTTTATTTTTTGTCCAGTGTAGCCTTTAATTGTATTGCAGTTCAACAGAAAAAGAGGATTTCTGTTGCAAAAATTTCTTTCATGGTAAAAAGAAATGTTCTTTCACGTGAGTCTCCACCTGCATATATAACACAGTTGTATATACATAAAGTGTAAATCCAACTGCAATTATATAAATACCATAATGACGATATTTACAATTTGAAGGGCACAAAGCAGAAATAACGCAACTTCTGAAGCGTGCATTCTCCTTAGGTTATTTTAATATTTGATATTATACTTGAATGTGATTAAGCCATATTAGGAGAAGTCAGTAAGTAATTGTTCTCTCAAAAATGATCCTTCAACCATAATGAGATATCACTTCACATCCAACAGGATAGCTACTATAAAACAAAACAAAACAAGAAGCCTCCAAAACAAACAAACAAACAAAAAAATCTCAGAAAATTGTAAATGTTGTTAAGGATGTGGAGAAACTGGCATCTTTGTGCACTGTTGGTAGGAATGTAAAATGGCACAGCTGCTATGGAAAACAGTATGGCAACACGTCAAATGATTAGATGTAGAATTACCGTATGATCTAGCGTTCCTCTTCTGGGTATATACCCCAAACAATTGAAAGCTGAAACAAATAGATATTTGTCCACCCATGTTTGTAGCAGCATCATCCACAATAGTCAAATACTGGAAACAACCCAAGTGTCCATCCACAGATGAGTAGCTATACATACAATGGAATACTATTTAGTCTTTAACAAGAACACAATTCTGACATATGCTACAACATGAATGAACCTTGAAAACATTATGCTAAGCGAAACAAGCCAGTTACAACAGGACAAATACTATATGATTCCACTTCTATGAAGTACCCAGAGTGGTCAAATTAAGAGACAGAAAGTAGGATGGCAGTTGTCAGGGACTAGGGGAGGGGGACGGGGAGTTGTGTTTTAATGAGTACAGAGTTTCAGCTGGATAGGATGCAAAAGTTCTAGAGAGATGGATGGTGATGATAATTGCACAGAAATGTGAATGTACTTGGTGCTACAGAACTGTACACTTAAAAATGGTTAAGACGATAAATTTTATGTTAGGTATATTTTACTCCAATTTTGCCATGGAAAGTCTCTTCCTTTTGTCGACTTCTCTAACTAGGCCAGACTGAAAAATGGATCCTTAGCAGATAGATAACTCCTAAAATTTTCAAGCATTCAATTGAATTTGGCAGTTCATTTTTTTTCCTGGAACTTTCAGAAATTTGCAAATACCCTTTCTGGAATTATTGGAAGCTTTTAGCAAGAAAGCAACAGGCCCCTTGCTAATATGTCTGATGTTGTGGTCTAGCATTCCCTCTGAAACATTCTTTAGTGATAGACAGTATTGCCTATGGTTTTTTTCTTAAACAAACCAAATTCTGTGTGGATGCCTAAGCTTTTATTCAGCTAACTTTTGGTGGTGAACACAAGTAACTAACAGATTGCAAATGAGTTAAGACTTTTTTTAACCCCAGAAAAAAAAGGTAGCTTATCTTATTTGTTAATTTATTAAGGATATGGAAGTATAATTCCTAAGGAGCATTTTAAAACATTTTAATGTCTTTTATTTTGAAATATTTAAACCATAAAGATAACTACAGTGAATAACATACAGAAGGTCTGTGTACTCATCACACTGTTCTCACAAATTCTAACATTTTATCCTTCTTGCTTCATATTGTGTTTTTAAAAAATATTACAAATACAGTTAAAGCACATAATTTCTCTATATTTCATAGTAAAAAGTGTACTAATTTTTTAAAAGAAAATATAATTTTTGGGCTAGCTGTGGTGGCTCACACTTGTAATCCCAGCACTTTGGCAGGCCGAGGTGAGTGGGATCACTTGAGGTCAGGAGTTCCAGACGAGCCTGGCCAACATGGTGAAACCACAGTCTCTACTAAAAATACAAAAATTAGTCAGGTGTGGTGGCACACACCTGTAATCCTAACTACTGGGAAGGCTGAGGCAGGAGAATCGCTTGAACCTGGGAAGTGGAGGTTGCAGTGAGCTGAGATCGTGTCACTGCACTCCGGTCTGGATGACACAGCGAGACACTGTCTTGAAAAAAAAAAGATAGAGATAATTTTAGATTCTGATGAATGGAAATTGCTCATAAAACTGTATCCTTTTTCTCTCTGTACAGATAAAAATCCCAAGTAGTTCCTACACTATAGCAGAGAACCTAGAAAATGAGTTCTCTCTAATTTATGTTACCAAAGTGGATCCTTTGTGATTTCCTGCCTGAAGGTCCACAACTTACATGTACACTGTTATTTTTACTTTTAATGAACATAGCTTTTAACCAGTGCCATATGTATAGGCAGATCCTCCAGGCCTGTGTTGCCCGAGAGAAACATAATGTAAGCTGCAAATGTGAGCCACCCATGTAATTTAAAATTTTCTGGTGTCCATATTTAAAAAAAATTTTTAAAGCTGAAATTAATTTTAATAAGATATTGTATTTAAATTAATATATCCAAAATACAATTTCAACACATTATTAATATATAAACATTCATGAGATACTTTGCATTTGTGTGAATTTTACTCTTACGGCATATCTCAGTTTCAACTATCCACATTTTAAATGCCCAATAGCCATGTGTGGCTCATGGTTACCATATTGGATTTTGCAGCTCTAAATAATGAAAGTAGCCATCATTCATTGTGCACTTACTAAGTGTCAGGCACCACACTAGGTGTGTTCCATACAGTATCACATTTGACTTTTAAAACAACCCTAAAAAACAGACAAGGAGAGCAAATCTCAGAAATCAGAGTGCCATCTAGGCTACATAGCCAGCAAGCAGAAGGGCTGGAACTAAATCTGGTCAGTGTGATTCACAGGCCACTCTATTAATTACCATGATCCATGTTTGCCTGAGTGCAGAGTCCTTGTCCTAATTAATCCTCTCCTGACCACGTAGCTTCTGTATTAACTAAACATCTCAGATTTTATTCTTACCAGTGGTAAGAATTTCAGTTGCATAAATGCCTTATCTGGTCCCAGAGATGGTGTCAAGTACACCCCTCTTTTTTCCCGCATCTCTTGTCAAGGGGCTGGAAAATGCTTTGACTAAGAATCACTTCACAATGAGAGAAAATGTACTAGGGCATCAAGTTGCAAAAGAAAGGGAGAGACTGATGTAATTTAGCTTGGTATGCTACTGCCACCTTAGATTCTTTTGTCTATATCCATTGTTCAGCTATTTGACAAACTCCTATTTCTATTCTCTCCATAAAAGTCTCCCTAGTTGGGGAAGTGGCACACCTTTCATGGTTTCATAATAAACTGGAAGTGAGTAACAGAACCAAATCAAAGGAAATAAAACTCCAGTAGCGGCTGCTGCTGGGGTTGCCTTCTGAATGTGGCTTATACAATATTTCATCTGTGCTGACACCTTTCACTCTCAATTATTTGGCTGCTGTCAAAACAAATCAATCAAATTATAGCACTGTGTCTTCATGTTACCATTCTATTGCAAGTTAGCAGCATTAACTTTGAAATATATGGAAGTATAAATTTTATCTCTATTATTTATTTAATGCAACTTTCTCCCATGTGAGTTATTTTCCAAACACAGCAAACTCAAATTATCTTATGTCAAATGTTGAATATATATATATTATATATATATATTCTGCTAAGAATTTCTAAAATAATGCCACACAAGGGAACTGAGATGCATAAAAATGTGTTAATGGACCTGTATATTTGTGCTAATCCTAATCCAGTGACAAATGACAAACATACTATGTTCTTTTTTACTTTTTTAGTTTTGGCTATAAACTTGGTAGGCACAGTTGGGAGGAGATAACACTAAACTGAAGTAAAAGGCGAACGTGGAGCAAAGTATTTTTCAGAGATTACATTTACTTACAATGTTAATAAAATATAATTTTCAAGGTAAATTGTTCCAGAAAATTAAAACTGTGTCATTTAAACCACAGTTTTTACAAGCACAAATATCCTTCCCTATAGCACCAGCTCTAAACGTAACGGTGCCGTTTCCACTGCCCTACATGAGGATAGCAGGCATGACCCAAAGGTTCTTTAAACAGAAGAAAGGAAGGGAAAAAAGGACTCAAACATTTTCATTTTGAGATTTTAAGGCTATAACTACTTTTTTTAAATAATAGATTTAAATCAATTGAGTTACTTTTCAGCAAAAGAGCAAACTGTTGAAACTTTCATGTAGACGCTCTTAAAATAGCTTCTTTATACATGGAAACCTGGCAAATCCTTAGAAGATTAAAAAGCAAACTGACGTACTTTTTTTGGGCTCCTTCTTGTTGCATTCCGGCTAAATAAGGGGTAAGCAACAATCAAAAACACCCACATTAATGTGGAGATTATGTCCATGAAAAAGAGTTCAAACACAGAGATATCTACAGGAGCCCCACATTAACCTGGTGCACACGATTAGACAAGTTGAGAATGCTTCCTTAGCCTCCATTGTGCCTGTCCCTTCCTCTTCCAGGGCTTGAAGAGTGGTGCTCCTTCCCTAACCTCTTCTCCCCAAGAAATCTCTTCCCTTCCTAGCTTTAGTCATGGTTTCTATGTCAGGATCTCCAGTACAAATCTTTTTCTGAATTCTAGATCCAGGTATTACTAACTGGCTACTGGTATCTTCATTTCAGTATTCTACAGGAAATTTGAACGAATCATGGTCAGCTTGAACTAGGGATCTCCTCTCTCTTTCCTCTTATTCCTCTACATTTAACCTATTACCAAGTCTTATCAAACCCGCCTTGTTAATGCATCCTAAATCAGTCCCCTGCTCTCCATCATTGCTACCAGGACCTCTTCTCCCTGGATTCCTGCAACAGCCTCCTAACTAGACTGGAGTGCCTACTATAGTGCCTGGCAAATAGCAGATGCTTGGTAAGTATTTGTGAAATCTATCAACCAATCTTTGGGCACAATTCATAGAAGGAAATGAGGTTTAGCTTTTCCCCAGAGGAAGCTGAGAGAGAATAGCTGTGACCTCTCACTAGGAATCTGCCCTGCAAGAATTACACACATAAGAGTAGATATGGTTTTCTTGGAGAGCATTAGTTCTCCATTCTCTAAACAGTGGGCCAAGAAGAATTGGGAACCGTCGCCCATTTTCTTATTTTCAATAACCCCCCCACTCTCTGTCCCCACACTTCCCTCGGATAGAGAAATTCTCTGTATTTTGGTTCCAGAAGAGAAGTGAGCAAGTAAACCTGCTTCCCTTCCATCCATGGTAGTGGAGTGAGATTGTGAATTTCAAACACAGTCTTTTCCTTTTTTAGGCATCAGTGACATTCTAGTGGCAGCCATCTTGGAAAAGAGCTACTCACTTTTGCCAACTCTGATAGCTGGCCTGGAATCTAATCCAGTTTGCACATCCTAGTGTAGAATCATTGCTTGATGCCATCAGAAGCCCTGATTTACAGTCTTATTATGTGCAAACTGGGGATCACATTACTTTCCTGCCTTTTGCTTTGAAAATAAATGCTTTGGCTTTGCTTTGACATTTATGTGGCAGCTGGAAACCATTATCCTTTGACAATGCTTTATTCCATTGACAGTATCTCTTAAATACGCAGTGTACTAGTCATACTCCTCATTCATGTGCTTCCAGTTTAATCCATGCCCCAGTGCCTCAGTGACACCTGCTTCAAGGATAATGTACTACAGAACAGGCTCTCCAGGTATTTTAAATAAAAAGTCTAAAGCCTCAGAGATACAGAGGTTTGAAAAACTGCCAAAGTAAGACACATTGCAACTACTTTTCATAACTTCTTTATGGTGGATTTGGTATTATTGTATGGTGTGTCTTGTGGAGCTCTTCTGAATAACACTGTGAATATGAATTTATGCACTAGGTATTTTTAATATTGAGCTTTGTGACAGCAAGCCACGTATCATTGCGTACTAAGAACCAAAGTCCTTTCTTCTCATTTCTGTGGCAGGTACTGCATGGCCCTTTTCTGTGAGTGGTAATGGATCTCTGCTTTCATGTTTACGGTGCCAGCGGGGATGCAACTTTCTGAGTGTGGTCATCACTAGAATAGCACAAAATTAAATCACAAGAAAAAGTGGTGCATCTGGCCACCTACTTGTCTTCCTCAAGAATGGTACCAGAAGGTTTAGCACATATTTCCATTCCCACCCACCACCTCCCTGCCAGCAATTTCTCCTTCGATCAACAAAATCAAGCACATTTAAAGACAATTTTATTAATATTAAATACTGTTCATACATAATGTATGCATAGAATTGCTTTGTGGTTGTATTGTTTTTAATCTGAGAATTAATGCACTTTGCATTGAGAGTTGCTTTTTTAAAGAAGGTCGTTAGAAGGTTAAGACAGCAGACCCATAAACCTAACCTTGGCAATGCTCTTAATTATGTTGTGGATATGGCCTTCCACCTTAACGAATAGAAAGTATTCTGATTTTAAAATAAAACTTGTTAATATAAGAATTTTTCATTGTCTGGAATCTACCAGCAACACTTTGTGATATACAGTATTTATCTTTTATCATTTCCTCCCTCTCTCTGTGAGTGTGTGTGTGGGTGGGGAGGGGGCTTCCTTTAAACAATTGGGATCACATTACAGGCATTTGAAATCCTGATTATTTTAGTGTTAGCTTCTGTATCTGAGAAACTGAGCAAACAACATCGTTTAATGGGGAACTTGAGTCTCCCATTTCCATAAAGATTTTCCTAGTTTCAATTTCATTAGAAGTTTTGTATTTAAACTTTGTTTTAAAAAATGTTGGTATTTTGTGAAGCCCTATAGCATTCACTTATGTTTTCTCTTTTTGGGGAAAAACTGAAATGTATTTTGCATACCATAAAATTCCCCTTTTGTACAAATTTGACAAACACGAACAGTGAACCATCACCACGATCTAGATAGAGAACAGTTGCATCAGCTCCAAATTCCCTTGTACTCCTTTAAATTCACCTGCCCCCCAATTCAGCAACCACTGATCTGCTTATCATCCCTCTACTTTTGTCTTGTCCTGAAAGTTACATTAATAAATTCATTGCTTCATATGCCCTAATTTGCTATTTTAAACAGTCTCCAATTGGCCCATTTATTTGTTACCCATTTTTACGTTTATCATTTGAATCCTATGGTTAGAAATTGTTAATATGTGTGTTCTGAAAAACCACATGGATGGACCATGTGATCTAATGGGTTCACCTAATAGAATTCTAGAACCTCAGGGTTGGAAAGAATCACCTAAGTCAAATACTTCTGCAGCATATCGTTAATGCAATGGCTGTCAGACACAGCGCCTTGTCATATAGTTTCCAATTTTGTGCTCCTCCTCTGTCCTCTTAGGGTTATTTATTTTCCTCCTCCACACCACTAGCAGCTGGCTTGACCAGGTGATGTGTCTGGCCAACAGCAAGTGAGTGGAAGTGATATGAGTAGCTCTTGAGCTGAAGCTTTAAGAGCCACTGTAGTTCTGGCATTCCCTGTTCCCTTTGTAATGAAAAAAAAAAACATATCCCAGACAGGGGCTGCTTCCTCTGCCTGGATCCTAGAAGGCGGAGGATGTGCAGCAGAGTCACTGCACACCTATGACCCATATGTAATATGATATCAACAAACAAACACACCTTCCTGTTGGAGATTGTGAGATTTTGTGTGTAGCACTTAGGACTTCTCCCTGGGACACTCTTTCCTCAGATACTGGACAGCTTAATCCCTCTCGTACATTGGGTCTCTGTGCAGTGTAGAGACCACGACTTATGACCTTGCATAAAATGCATCATATCCTCATCCCTGCCATACTTCCCCACCTCCATCTGCCTCACTCCCCCACTGGCATACATGTGCATTAAGGAACTCTTTGTTTACTGCTATGTCCTAAGTCCAGATCACGACCTCTAATGCTTTGAAAGTTCAGTAAGTATTCGTTGAACAAATGAATAAACATTGTCTTAATGGAAAAATAAAAATAAATAGGTTGGTTTCTGTCAAACTGGTGTGGTCCTTTACTGTCAGATAATTAAAACCATATAACTTGATACATAGTTTTGATTTGTCTTCTAGTTCCAAAACTTACTCTAGGTTTTTTTCTTTTTCTATTAAAAAGATTTTGCTCTGTCTCTCTTCTTGTTTTTATTTTTTTATTTATTTTTGAGATGGAGTCCCACTCTGTTGCCCAGGCTGGAGTGCAGTGGCACGATCTCAGCTCACTGCAACTTCTGCCTCCCAGGTACAAGAGACTCTCATGCCTCAGCCTCCTGAATAGCTGGGACTATAGGTGTCCACCATGATGTCCAGCTAAATTTTGTATTTTTAGTACAGACAGGGTTTTGCCATGTTGGCTAGGCTGGTCTTGAACTCATGACCTCAGGTAATTGGCCCGCCTCGGCCTCCCAAAGTGCTGGGATTATAGGCATGAGCCACTACTCTCGACCTCTTTCTTGTTTCTTACATTACAAGCTGATTCAAATTCTTGGGATTACCCAGGCATAAATAAGTAAATGCAAACATATATCCATGAAAAATTATAGCATAACTGCATTGTTTTAAGTATGTTCATCTCTAACATTTCTGGCTCTATGATGGCCACACTCACACACACATCAAGGCATACAAAATCCTCAGTGTTGCCTTCTTTCCGTTTGTATAGTCTGATTTCTTGCCACCTTGGATTCCCAATTTTCATTGAACAGACAGAGCTATTAATAGAACCTGTAGACTCTGGTCTCCTTGTGCCTTCTTCTCTACATATGAATGCTCTCTTCACTTCTCTTTACTGGACTCTTACTTAGTCTTTAAAATTCACTCATTCACACTTGAGCACCTTTTACAAGTAAGCCAGTCACTTTCTTTGTTCTTGGGCCACTTTATTGAACCAAATAAAGATGCCTGTCACAGGGCTTCCATTCTAGGGGCAGAGTCAGACATAAATGACGCATATTAGCAATACATTATACACAGAGATTCTCCTCTACAGCAGCAGGCCCAAGCATCACAACGCTGCTGACCCTGCCCTCGATGGCTACAGGAGGCATCACCCAAAATGCTCAAGGTGGCCAAATAAAGAAAAACACTTAAACATTCTTGAGATTTTGTAAAAGGTCCTAAGTGTTAGGGAAAAAGAAAATGCAGAAAGCAAGTAAGGGAGACAGGAGTGCTGGGGCAGGGGAGGAGGAGGAAGGAAGGTTTGATGCTTTCTGGGTGGGAATAGAGTGCTTCAGGCGGAGAGAACAGCCTGTGCAAAAGGCCCTAGGCTAGGAGTACGTGCAAAGGAAACCAAGGAGGCCAGAGTGCCCTCACATCAAGGTTGATTTAATTGAAAGAGAGGTGTGTAGGGAACAAAAAAGCAAAATAAATTAGATTCAAGATGTCCGTCTTGGTAAAAATTTTGGCACAGGGAACTGACCGGAAGCAGAAAGATCAGAAGCATTCCCTTTTCTGAGAGACTGCATTTTCAAAGGAGCTACACATCCCTCTCTGTTGGAAACATCAAGCAGCCCGTTAGACCTCCAGCTTCCATAAGCTATACATGGACTGAGAAACTCCCCAAAGAAAGGTATATTCCTCAACTTCCTCATCAGATTGGCCAAGGAAGATAACAGACAGGAAAGAATCTCCCAGGGGTGTGGCCAAGGGCCAAGGAGAACAGTGGCCAAAGCTGCTTCCCTAGAGACACACAATCAAGGAACCTCCATGATGATGTCTGCCCACTGGGACGTTGGAATGGTCATAGATAAACAAAAAGTGGCATATTTTTATGATGAAACACTGCTTGGAAATTAACAGAAAGGAACTACTGGTTTACACAACAACATGGATGAATCTCAAAAACATTATGCCGAACAAGAAAAGGCAGACACAAAAGAATACATATAACACGAATCCATTTATGTGAAGTTCTAGAACAGAAAAAAACAGATTACCTGGTTGGATGGAGGGGACAGACTGCAAAGGGACACAGAGGAATCTTTTAGAGATAATTAAATGTTTTCTGTATTGATGGAGCTTGCATGGGTGGATGCAATGATCAAAACTCATTGAACTAAGCAAGTAAGGTCCATGCATTTTCTTGTATGTAAAGGATACCTCAGTGAAAACAACAACACAAACAAAAGGGAATACAATGTAACTTGCACATGAAATCCCTAATCCCCAAACTATTCCCACATACTTCAGCATCCACAGGCTTTAATATGGGCAGTCAGAGAAAATCAGGGCAGGTTTCCTGCCAGAGCAAAGGGAAGAAAAACCATCCTTGGCCTTGATTTTTCAATGGCCTTGAACCTAATTGCTTTTCCATGTTCAGGTTTAGCAGCACTCTTTAATGTATTTTTGGTCATTAATTTAAATGTTATGCTTGACTTAACTGGAATGTTCACACTTTGACATAAATCTCCTATGTAGCACATTTATATTCTCCATTTATGTTGCCTACAGTGATTAGTAGGTCATTCTGGTCTGTGCTGTCAGAACAAGTCACTAACCTGAACCATCTGTCCTAGAAGTAGACTCAGCCCTACCATCCCATTAACCCCTTTGCTGCCTGTTGTCACTCACGTCGAGGCTGTATATATCTTCATTTCTTGCCTATGTTTCAAAAAAGCAAAAGATCCAACACATTTGCATGAGCTCCATAAAGGGGATTTTATTTTGCTACATCAACTAACAACCTCTGTTTTTACTCTAGGACTGTACATCTTTAGTGCAGCTATCTGTGTTCCAAAGTAATAAGTAAAAGGGAAGACACTGACTTTTCAAGGAGCTTATGGAGTATGTGACAGAGCAAGCTTAGTTATCTTCTTTCTTTGGAGTTTATGGCCATTATTTGTCTTATTTCACAGGTGTGAGCTTGCTTACAGTCATCAGAGGCCAAAGCCCAATAAACATGGGATGAAGGACACAGGGATGGAGAGACCCAGTGTAGCTGATGGTGGATGGTACTTGCAAGGGGAAAGGGGCACTCAAGGCAAGGTAGGAGAGGGCACAGAACTCAGCTATTTCACGTAGGGACACAGGGCTTTGAGTAGGAGGTCATTTCTAGGTCTTATCTAAATGCTCCAAGTAGAGCATTTCTGGGTTTGAATCCCACCCAGAGCTTCCAAGGACATCGTTCAAAATAGTCAGAACCTAAACCTCATCATTGGCATCTCCTGAGCTCAGAATTTGTCTCAGTCCTTGCTCACGGGAGGCCCTACTGGCTTTTACTGTTCCCAACAGAAAGGCCAATATCCAGCCTGCCTTACCTGCCACCCCTTCTGCTGATGAGGGAGGCTCAGCATGTTTCTTAAGCTTGCTTGTTCATGTTCCATACCACATCATTCTGGCTTCCCACTTCCCACCCATGTCATAGCCAAGAACACAGAAATGAACATCTCAATCTGTAGGCAGTCAATCTCCAGTCTGGCCAGTGACACGAGATAGCTTAAATTAAAAGGCTCAGCCTCACGGTAATTTCTCTCTTGGATAGTCAGAATTTTAGATAGACATGGAGATAAGGATAAAGATAAAGATAAAGATGACGGAGATAGAGAAAAATGGAGAGTTCCTGACAGGTACATGAATTGGAAAGATGCCTAACCTTAGAGGAGACAAAATGGAACATGAGTGAACTGGAATTATGGTTCAGCCAAAAGCCAACCAGTGCAGAAGAGAAACGTCCTGGAGGGAGCAGGAGAAGACAGGGAGATGGGTCATTATTCATTCTGGGGGTGGGGATTAGATGCATGCCTCCTGCAGAGGAGAGGATGATATAGCCTGCAGCCTCGTGGGTTTGCTGGATGCTCTAATGCCCAAATTTCATTCCAGGTTCCAATGAGACTGAGTTACAGGGCTGTTCCTAGGATCCTGCAAGATGTCTAACTCCTTACAACTGTGTGTCTTCTTACAATAAGACCTCATCACTGAAGAGAGAGCAAGGAATCTCTTTCTTGCTGGGAAGGATCTGAGAGAAAGAGAAACCAATCCCCAGACCACACATCTAGGTTTTCTGCTGAGTTATAAGGTCTTTTTTTTCAGCAAAGCAAAACTTTCATTGGATAAAATCTTAGAGCAAGGACTTCAAGAGGGCTTCCATTATGTAGGAGAACTTCCCTTGGTCTTGAGGATACGAAAATCCTAACAGAAGCAGAAATGTTCCCACACATTATTCCTTTCAGTTATTCTCATCTGGAGGCCTGCGGTGGTGAGTGAGAACAGGAGCATTAATGAGGACATTCACTGCCTCACGTGGGTCCTCCATTATCATAAGAGTCTCTGATTCTGGCTGCTGGTGATATTGGGGGATGCGATGGACTGGATGTGTGTTACCCCCACCCCACCAAGTTCATATGTTGAAATCCTTACCCCCAAGGTGATGGTATCAGCAGGCGGGGCAGATCAGCAGATTAGGTCATAAGGGTGGAACCCTCATGATGAAATTAGTGCCTTTATAAAAGGGACCCTGAGAGCTCCCTCATCCCTTCTGCGGTGGGAGGACACAGTAAAAAGACAGGTAAATATCTATGAACCAGGAAGTGGGCCCTCACCAGAACCGAATCTGCCTTGATCCTGGACTTCCCAGGCTGAAGCACTGTGAGGAATACAATCTGTTGTTTACAAACCACCCTGCCTATGGTTTTCATGTTTATAGCACCCCAAACAGATGAAAGCAGGGAGTTGCCTAACAAACTCTGAATAATCTCCCTAAGATCAGCTTTTCTTAAACTTTAATGTGCATGGGGATTATCTGGAGATCTTTTAAAAATGCAGATTCTGTTCAGAGGGTCTCAGGTATCTCAGGTAGAGCCTGAGATCCTGTATTTCCAGCAAGCTCCCAGGAGACATTGATGCCGCCGGTCTGGGGACCATGTTTTGAGAGGAGATTGTGATATGACCCCCGCTGTCAGAGTCGAGAAGAGCTGCTCTCAGTGTAACAGCATGTCATGAGTGCTCATTAAAATACATGTGTAAATCACGGCCTCCGAGGCTCTGAGAGCTATTCCGTGTGACTTGATAGGGGATGTAAATGAACAAGCTCTCAATCACTTCAGTAAAAAGGAAAATATTTGAAATCTTATCCCTGAATTCCAAACCTTTAAGGGACTGATGTCGGCAACTTTTTTTTTTTTTCCTTTCATCCTAGCAAATTTGTGACTATTGAGCTAGAATAACAGACAGGCTGGAGGGCTGGGTAGGAAGGTTGGAGATAATTCCAGTTGGCCGAACTGTTTCATGAATAAAAGCTTAACACTTCACAATAAAAGCTTAACACTTGGAACTATTCATGACCAAGCATGTTACATGGTAACAGGCTCTGCTTCAGACTAAGTGTGCAGACTAGGTGTGCAACCTCCTCCTCACAATCACCCACCAAAGCTGTTTTATAAAATCACTGGAGAAGTGGGGTGTTTATTATAGATGAGAAGACTTAAGAGTCATTTTTAAAGACTCTGAAAAGCCTTGGCCTGAGGTTACTGTATTTATTGTATAGGAAAGAGACGGGGGAAAGGAAACAGCCTTCTCCCCTCGCTGTTGACTACATGAATGTGCGTAAGGATTCCTTCTAAGGTACTGATAGTCCATTTACAAGACTCTCACCCTTAACCTTTGAGAGAGGATGAGATTTGAGGTTATCTTGAAGACTGGCTCAGTCTCAGAGTCCCTGCAGACGACCTTTCAGTCTGTCAGTCATTCACCACCATCCCAAGAGTCCCACTACTTCTGCAACATAACCTGGGAAGCTCCATAAGCCATTGATTCTGCCTAGGGATTGTCAAGGGCTATGCAGTAGGTCACCTAAAGGTGGGAAAATCAGCTTTGGGATGGCTGCTGGTGGATTGATTGCAAGGTAACTGCTGGCTTTGCCCTTTAGGTGGTGGACATTCATCTTGGGCACTTTTGAGGCATGAGACTTCCCTGATTACCATCCTTATTGCCCTTGAACTTATCGTTAGGATGACCACCTCTTTCTGGGTTGCCTGAGACTTATATGAAAGGAATAGAAAATCCCAAGGAAATTGGAAGGTAGAACTTTCCTGGATCCTGACAGCGATTTAGGACTTGGGATTCATTCACAAAGATATTAAAGCAGAAGGTATTGGGGAAGGAGTTTGATGTTAAGCCTAATTAGAAAGCTTTTCCTATAACGAGCTGATTTGCAACTGGGAGGTGTTTTATTCTAATAACCTCATCACCTTCCCTCCAACATCAGTCAAATTTCAAAGAGGAAGACAAAGGGGGAAATGTTCACTTGTGCTTGTGTAGCAGACAAGAGCTTGGGCATCAACTCCAACCCACTTCTGAAGATGATGCTGAGAGGGAAACTGTCAGAAGCATCCAGGGATAAGAAAAGCAAGTGCTTTTGTTTCCTCTATTTCATCAGGCCACAAAGCTTGGGATTCCTTTTCTGAAACCAGAGGTGCCCCAAAGAACCAAACTCCTAACTAGAAGCTAATACTGAACTTTGATACTTACAATAAACAAAAACAAAAGGGAAAATCTTGGTGGAAGAAGTCCATGTTGGACCAATTATTAATTTTGAACCCTTAGAAAAACAGGTACTAATATCTTAAGAATACCAAACCATGATCAAGAAATAACAAGTTTACTTTTTTTTTTAACTCTGATTTTTGGCATCCATCTTAACCAAGCAGGATTAATTCGTGGCCTAGGAGCTCTTCAGGCTTATGTTTATTTATAATATTCAATATTCCCATAAGTGCAAATGTTCCAAATGGAAGGCTGCATTTTGATAATGCCCATTTCTTCATTAAGATTTCATCATCCACCTACATTAAAAAGCCTCTCCCTACACTTTGTTGCTTCGGCTTTCACCTTGTGTATTCCTGCTTTATTTGCTTAATCTTGAGATCTGGCTTCCCAGGCACTCTCAAATTTGAAACAAGCAAAGTTTGTGCATTAGCGTATCCTGGGCATGCATGATTTATGAATGGCAGGTTTCTTGGCACAATTTAATGGTACAAGAGAGACTTTGTTTTAAACATTAAAATGGAAGTCAAGAAGTGGCAACAATGGGTGGGGTAGCAGAACACAGAGCATGGAAAGAAGTTTGGGTCAAGAGTTAACCAGTTCTTACTTGGTCTGTTTCTTAGTCTTGTGGACTGATTCTTCAATAAATTATAAGAAGCTCTGACATTTGACCAACTAAAAAAGTATTTTAAATTACCGTTCTGATAACTTACCCAGACAAGCTCTCATTCTGCAAAAAATTTAATTGTTAATGTTTACATCTATGAAGAAATCAAACATCTTTGACTAGTCCAAAATAAATTCATTTTCTCTTTAGCAGGCATCCTACTTATATTCAGGTCATTTTCCACCAAAATAATTCTTCTTCTGACAGAATCTTTTGTAAATCAATCTATCAGTCAATGCTACCAAATCTTTTAAAGAAAAGTCGAAACCTTCATAATATCAAGACAACTACCCTTCCTGAGTAAAATTAGAGTCTGACTTGTTATATGCCCCTGTAATATAAAGGCTCAACATACAAGTCTATTTTTCTCATTGCAAAATACGAGCTCAAGTAACACAATTTTTGTTTAATAGCTATAACTAAAACATACTTTATAGAGCAAAATAATCATTAATAAATTATTCCAAATAATATCTTGTATTTGAGATGTTCCAATCACTTCAAACACAAACAAGCAAACTCTAACTTTTCTTTACCCATGGCTAAATTGAAGAATTGGTGAGATGATAACTCAGGTCTTCAAATAACAACACAGGAATTTTACTTTAAAGTTTTTGATACGTCATGCAATGATTGACTCATAAATGCTTCCAGGAGACTGAAAAGTTTTGATACCAATGTTAGGAAATGAGGATTGATAAAACCAGTGGCTTGTGCAAGCTCAGGATTCACACACAACTGAAAATTTTGCTTCCTACAGAAGCCTTCCATATTGTTTAGGGCAGAAGCAACTCTGAACCACATTCACCATTCTAGGCACATTTTTTTGTCTGCTTCAGAGAATACTGGCCAATTGGTAGAGCCTTACGTGGCGCATGGACACTATGGATTACCTTGTAGATTTTGCAATGGCAGAGTCATAATGCCTCCGGCTGCAGCTGCTGCCACCAGCCCTTGGATGTTGGTGAGATTCGCTGTTGGCAGTGTAAGAACCAGTCCTTGCTGGCCTCCTAGCTGTCCTGCCATGTTGAAGGGGATGAGGATTGGCTGGTTGAGGGCTGGGGGGCCTCCTGGCATCACGCCGGCCACAGCAGAAGCTAATTGCTGTGCCGTCAGAAGTGGCTGCAAGGAAACAGATAAAGCTAGTTCACTTACCTGTGGAACCAAGGCATAGGTTTTAAAAACATCATCCTTCCATTTAAGCAGGGTCAGAAAGTTCCCAAAGAAGTACCAAAAAATATGCTGTATCCCATTTTAAAAAATGATTGGTAGAAAAAAATTTCAAAGTTACATTTCATTGATATCTTTGGAAAATTTAATTTGGTTTGGACTTCTTCTGAGGAACTCAAATACCTTTACAAGCAATAACTTATGTTTACATGCTGTTCTTCCAATGAATTTCCATTTGATCCTGTCTTCATGTATTTGAAGCTCTCAGCTAATTTATTCTCTGTTGTTCCAGAAAGAACTTACTGGGATCAGTGGGATTTTTTTATTCAAAAAGAGCAACGAAATACTACTTTTGACTTTTAAATCAACAAAAATAATGTAGAAAATTTACTCAATGCTGGAAAGTCTGTATTGACACCACTATGCAGATCTATGGCTGGGGGATATGTATACTAGCATAATCCTTTTGGAAAGCAATTTAGAAATAGATTATCAAGAGCTGCAAAAATATTTATCCCCCTTTAACTCAGAATATATTCCTAGGATATAGCTTGAAGATATTATTCAAAAGGAAATAAGATAACTGCATAAAAACCTGTATTATGTTTCAAAATACATAAATATTGAAAATAGTTTATTACAGTACTGAACTAGATAAAATATTGCACAGTCATTAAAATGGATCATTATGACACCTCTTTAGAAAAGTAGAAAATGTTTGTAATATGAGAATACAATAGAAAATAAGCTGGATAACTATTAAGTAAACTTGAATGATTATTGTTAAAATGGTAGAATTATGTATGTACAATGACAAGATCTAAAACAGAATATAAGACATAAAAGTATTTGATGTGGATAAAACTTAAAATCTTTGAAAATAATTCTTTTGTTACTACTCTAACATCCTTTGCCCAATTAAAATGATATTATACAAACACATGTTTATGTGCACTATGGATGGAACAGCCTTTCTCTGTCTGGTAGGGAAAGGCAACTGCTGGGCATGTTTTGAGGGCTCTTCACCAGGATGACATGGGAGGGATTCCTGCCCTGGTCAAGCCAGATGACCCCAAGAGTCATTTGATTTTAAAGTCCTTGATTCAGGACTTTCATTGCAGCCTTGTGGGAGCCGTGTGGAACATAATCATCCCATATCTGCTGTTCTTCTACAAGAACCAATGCAAAACTCTTCTGTGAGGGATAGGTAATTAAATACAGGCATACTACCAAGCCCAATGTGTATAGCCAGACACTATTCGAATGCTGTAGTTATTCCGCCAATGAGATACAGAGAGGCTAGTAACTTGCGCAAGTCCCATGTCTAGTTGAGAGGGGGTTCAAGTTCAAGCCCAGGAAGGCTGCTCCAGAGCCCGTGTTTTACCCCTTTCTTGTATCCCCTCCAATACAAAGAACAGATTTAGAGAAGTGGGGCTGCTTTATCTGAAGAATGAGGGGAGGTGTGGAGAGGGCTAAGTCCACACTATGGCCATTCCCTGCAGTGTTTCTTTCAGGACCCTTTGGGGGAAGACTCTGCAGAACCCTAGAATTCTGCACAGCTGAGTTTAGAACTGCTGTTTTAGACCCCGCAGGCCTTGTTCCTAGTGTATTTGTGCACTTTGCTAAATTCACACCAAGTAACTGTGCTTCCCTTTTTAAAAAAAATAGTTATTCTAATGAACAAAATAAATATACTTCGGGAATGAATACAAAATTACATGCTGGCCCTCAGATTCCAGGTGTTACATCACTGCCAATAGTGATATTATGGTAAGAGGGAAGGCAAATGAGTAGCTCTCAGACCATACATGGGTCATAGATTTGGGGGGTTTGGCCTGCAGCATTTTAAAAATAGGATTTGTGGGCTCAAGGCAGGGCATGCACTCTCCAGTTTGTCACAGGGCCACCCCTCCTCACTGACCTGGGCCTGTAGGGCTGCCTACCCAACCTGAAGGCATTAGAGTGTGTTACCCTCAGTATGTTCACAGGCAGGTGTGCAGGCATGCATACACGCAGACACACATAATTACATGAACACACACATGATGTTACAAGCATAAAATTATAAAGAGTATGACACCAAAAATCCTGTTCCTGAGAGTCCCAAGAAAGCTCTCTAGGCTTCTATAAGCCAGCATACATTTGCCCAGGTTTTCTGTCCAGAGGCACGGAGCGATCTGTGCTCTGAGATGGACTATGGGATCTGAGGCCACAGGGAGTCTTGGTGGCTAGTGGAATAAGAATGTCAAGACCAACCCTCACTCTAAACTTGCATGAGCCCTCAATGTGCTGAAAGTCATTAACTTCCAGGAGCAAGAATGACAACAAAAGGGAGAGAAAGGCCCAAGTCTCAGCTTCTCTTTCCATAAAAGCAAGATGAACTCTGAATGCTTCACACTAAATGACAAGAGGTAAAAAGGAAAAAAAAAGCCCAGCCTTTTATAATTGTGTTCTACATCTCCATATAGCCCACATCAGGTTGCAAAAAAACAAATATTGGACTTTAAAAAATAATGATTGTATTTCTTTATTAATGCAAGAGCTATGTGTGATGTACAGTATTGTCAAACCCAATAAGCTGAACTTGCATTAAAATTGCATTAACTCTTTTATATTAAATCACATCTTGTATTTCAAAAATGGCTATAGTAAGGTTGAAATAACTTAATTTTCTTCACACTCCAGTCATTAAAGTTTTACTTTCCAGAAAACTGCATGGTAACCAACAGCACAACTGTAGTGGGTTTTAAGTTAAAAAAAAAAAAGTATTTCCACATGATTAAAGCCAAACTTTCCTTTAAGAAGAGAGAATAGCTTTGCAAAAGCATATTTTCTTGATGGTATTTAATAAATAATGTAGTCATACAGCTTTTCATACAAAAATTTATTACCATCTTTGCTCTGTTGGAGTTAATTGGATTTAACTCATTATTATTTGGTTATTTATATGGTTAAACCATCCTAAATGCAGCCTAATGGAAAGCAGTTGAGAGATACTGACCTGTGGCCCAACTGGAAATGGTGGGTGGGTCTGACTGGCCTGGTGTTGGTCAGGAGTACCTGGGTCTGATAGTGCCGGGTTTCCTCTGGCCCCTGGAATTCAAAGGAGAAATGCTCCCTTAATATATGATCCAGCCTGGGAACTGCACAGGACCCCATTTGCCTGTGATGTCACATAACATTAAGGCATAGATGATATGACAGAGTGGTTTATCAATATCTCCAGTGCTCAAATCACTTATCAACTGCATAAATAATGATGAGAGACATTCAGGATGGCCAAGTTCATCAAGAGGCAGAAGAACAGAACAACAGGGAATGTAGCACAGTCAGCTTGCATAGAGTATGCCACATGTGTGGGAAACTATACCCTTTAAGTACAAGCAAGCCACAGCTAATCTAGTATCCTAAAATTAAACGAAGTGTGATCTCAGATATGACCAAGTCCATCAATATTTTCCCCTAATATGGCTTTCCCCATCTCCTCCATACCTCTAAGCCCTTCTTCCATACTCTTTGAACACTGAATCTTATGACATCGCTTTCCTGAAAACAAAGCCTTTTTCCATATCACCTTACACAATGTCCTAAAAAGAGTATGGCTCTCCCTAAGCAAGTGTCCCAGGTGCTGACTGAAACACTAGGAATCCCACAATAGCTCCAGGGAGCTCCGCCATGCTAAGCACAGAACACAGCTTGCTTCCTTTACTGGAATCCTACTGGACAGCAAGGCAGAAAAAATTAAATTCCACCCAAGAGCAAATCCTTCAAACTCTTTTAACATGGTCATTTCTCTACGTGTGCTTCTGTGCTTTGTTTCAGGACAAACTGTAGCAGGTAAGATAGTGGTAGAAACAATAAATACACAAACAAACAACTAAAACCGGTGGCAATTTTTGAGAATTTCTACTTGGTAGCTTTGTTTCCTTGGAGTTTTCTAATGGGTGGTTGAAATCCAATTCCAAGCAAACCTGAACAAGATCCTCTCTCCTGATGTTTGTCCGGTGAATAACAAGCGGAACACAATTCAAACCCTGTTTACCGGCATGCCATGGACAACCCAGAAAAAAAGATAGGACTCTGTCACACTTATAAATTTTAAAGAAGGTATTATTGGCTCATTTAAAACAGATTCTCCTATATATTCTCCAAAGGGACAGACTTATAAATAATGGAAACAGGGAAAAATACTTCAGCACGTTAAGCTACAAATAAAATTGACGGCTACATATTATTCAATTGACTTCTATCTCCACCATGATGTGTCAATCATAACAGCATTTTATAATAGGATTAAGCAATAAATGTGCAAAGCCATTATGCGGAAATCTGAAAATCTGATTAATTTGTAATATTTTTGTGCAGAAAGTCAGGAATTGGACATTGCTTGGGGAATACTTACAAGCATTCTATTGAAATTTCTAAATTGATTTGGAACAAACTAATAAAAACACAGACTTGCTGACATTTTATAAAGTGAATTCTGTCAAAATATGTTTGGCATTTTAATGATTGCTGTCATTTAATAACAAGGATAAGATGACCCATCATACGATGCCAATCATTTCCTCAGAATGTACAGAAGACCTTTCTTCTACATTTTTTATACGTGATTTACCTATTATGCTTAAAAGTACGGCATTTTAAGCTGGGAGATGGCTTGTGCAGTGCAAACCTTTCAAATCTCTGTTCTTTCTTATATACCCAAGTCCCATTTTGCCCTAAAATTCTCAGCAGAAATTTATGTACTTCAAAGAGCTTATGAGGTTTCAAAGTGATGTTTTTGGTCAAATATTCAGATTAGGTAAATACTCAAATGGCTAAAAGTGCACAATTTTTTAAAAATTTGGTTGTTTTCCCATACTTGTCAGGCATGGGTTTTTATACCAGACCATGAAAAGAGAGTTTTTACAATGCACAGAAAAATAGAAAAGCCCTTTTAAGCAATTAAAAAATGAATACCTTCATTCTAAAAAATTTCTATACCATGCCAAGTCCTTCTGGCTCATGTTTCTTTCATGCATACAAAGCCCACTTTTTGACTCTGTTTCTAATGTGCGCCATGGTAATGTTTAGGATTGGTCTCACACAGGCACTGTGTCGACAAGATTGTGCGTTTGTTCCCCTCAACTTTACACAGATTACATTTGCTTACATTTATTCTTTGTTGCTTTGAGGCCTAGCTGGTGCCCAGCAGCTTGTTCTGAGGCTGGTTAATTCTCAAAAACCACGTTCAGTGCAGTCCAGGGCAATTCCACACAATTTCATGTGTAAAATGAAGTCTTTCACAGGCTCTAGAGGAGATTATGTAGGCTCTCCTGCCTGGATCCAAAAGTAATGTTTCTTCTTAATGTGCATCTCCATTTTCCCCAAACACATGTATCACGCATAACCCTGTAGGACCATAAACTAATCCGTCTGGCTAGAAGGCGACTCTGGAATCAGGGGCCTTCGCAGAGCCAGAGGGGGAATCAGGAAGTCAGAATGAATAAATGATGTTGGCTAAGGGTTTCAGAGAGACTTGAAGCAACACTTAGCTGAATGTTTGCAGAGAATCTGACGTTGGACATTTTCATGAGCACAGATATGAAAACACAAACCTGAATGGGTTGGGTGGGTTTCTCCTGACCAGGAGCCTGGGAAACATGTTACATCTCTGAGACCAAGGAATTCCAGGAAAGCTCTCTGAAGTCTGTTCTGAAGTTAGCAGTCTACGCTTTTGAGGCAGCAACTATGAGCTCTAACGGGCCAGAGGCTGTGCTGCTGGTTCATCACTTTATGCTGTCATTTCATTCACATTTCTTTTTCAGTAGAAATAGAGGTCTGGCTTTTAGTTCAGCAGTGATATAATTTCTTTAAGATAGGTACTGGCATCCACTTGACTGCTCACTGTTGTTTAACATAAACCTTTGAAATATCTTTAAATTTTTAGCATATTGGCAAATTCTACCTCAATTCCAATTTAGATATTCAAAGCCGTTTGGTGTAAGGGTTAAAACCAAGAACTCTAAAAAAAAAATTAAACTCTGCCTGGGTTTAAATTTAGCACTACCACCTAACTGAGAATGTGAACTCTGGCTTGTTTTCCAACTTCATGCATCACCTTGTAAAAGTCAGGGATAATAATAGTATCCCTCTCACAGCACTGCTGTTGTGAAGATTAAATGAGCTAATATATATGTAACTTTCTTGAAACAGTGCATGCTTGCCACGTAAGCGCTATTTCTCTTGATTATTGTTATTTAATAAAAAAATTTAATTTCTCTTTTGGAGAGACAGTATCTCACTCTGTTGCCCTAGCTAGAGTGCAGTGGTGTGATCATTGCTCACTGCAGCCTTGATCTCCTGGACTCAAGAAATCCTCCTACTTCAGCCTTCTGAGTAGCTGAGACTACAGGAGAAGCCACTACACCCAGCTAATATCTTCTTCTTCTTTTTTTTTTTTTTGGTACAGAAATAATCTCACTCCATTGCCCATACTGGTCTTGAACTCTCGGCCTCAAGTGGTCCTCCTGCACTGGCCTCCCAAAGTGCTGGGATTTTAGGCATGAGCCACAATGTCCAGCCTAAGCTATATTTAATCTAATAATATTTAATGTTATTTAATACCAGACCATGAAAAGAGAGTTTTTACAACTCTCTTATTAATGTTATTTAATGTGTCTATAATAGCGACCTGCCCCAAGCCAACTCAATTCATATTGCTGCCCCTCTGTCCCTTTCTGTGCAGTTCACATTCTCTTGCCCACTGGCTAAAGGTGGCCACTGTGCACTGACCCTAACTCTGTTCTTGGTACCACTGGATGAATGTTTGGAGCTGAACTAAATGGTTGGGTCCTGAAGAGCCTATAAAGCAAGATGTTTACATATATAGCGCTTCCTTTAGTCCATGGTAGCATAATCACGAAATATGGCACAAAGATAGTGGCAAGGTTTCCAAATTTTCACACAGACCATGGCTTATACCAGTGGTTCTCACCCAGGCCTGTAAATCATTTGTGGAGCTTCCTGAACACAGAGGTTGATATCCCTCATGAGGCCACTGACAGAGCATCTAAAGGGTAGCTCACGTGAATGTTTTATGAAACTCTACCTGTGACTGAAGACTACAGGGAGCCAGCAGTGGCTTGGATGTTACCTAGGCAAGGCTGAATCTCTTTTGTGCTGAGACTGCCATATGCAATCAGTTTTCTGAATGGCAGATGGGTCTGCAGCTAGTGTAATCCCCTTGGCCTTCCAAGCTTCTTTATCTGCACCATTCTTTTATCATAATCCTGATTGACTTCTAGCTTAGCAAGGGTGGAATCATCTCAGATACATCTGTTTTGTAATTATGATTTGTTCACAGATAATTTTAAAAGTATGATAACTGATTTTAAAGGGATCGTAATATAAAATTTAAAATAGCCATATAACAGGAGTTAATTATCTGCAAATACAAGAAACCCTGATTTGAATCTATTATGGAAAGGATAGGTCATAAATGGTGAAGACATCAAAATACCGATTAGGAGATTGGATGGTACACTTGGATACAACTTATTCATTGTTATAAGACCTGGTCGTCAGAGGGCATTTGTTCACTCAACACCATTGGTCCCAGGGTTGATCTCACATCTGAAACCCACAGGGTTGCCTGCAGATCCCTCTGCTCTGGAGGGACTGTGACCCACAGAGCTGAGAGGGGTGACCACCTGAGCACGACACTCCTTTCTTCAGTGCCCTCCTGAGGACCGAGCCTCCCACACTCCACTCTCTCCACACAGCTCAAGCTGAGTCCCTGAACAACCATCACCAATGACTGTCATTGTGCTCCTCATAGCAAGTTCATTTTTGTTTTGCAATTCTTTTTTTAATTTGGTACAACAGATTTTCATTCACCAAGGGAAACCTGGCTCAGCATCTCTTAGCGACACTGAAAGTAAAACAGATGTTCACTCTTCCACAGAGTTTTGAATTGTTCCCTCCTTTTGGAGTTGACTCTTCCAAGTAAGTCATTTTAAGAAACGAATACACTATTTTTAATCCCGAGAGTATATACTCCTTTCTGGAGTCTTACCCTTTGCAAAGAGAATATGACGGCCAGGGCAGATTGAGAAAGGAACAGAATAGCAAATATAAATTGCTCATCCCAGGCAAAGCAGCTCCACTTCCTCCCATGCATCAGCGATCCCTCCAAAGTATAGTGCTTAAGATTCCCTGGTTAATGACCAATGCATTTTTTATGAATTGGGTTCTTCGGATAGAGAGTTTGGGTTTCTGTGCTCTCTGCATTAGCACAAACATAATCACCTGAAGGTCACAGAGATCCCTCAGCTTTTTCTGGTAGTCATACCTTTCTCACCCACTGTTTACAGTTTCCACCAGTGAAGGAGGTGACACAAAGGTTACTTATTCTAAGATGGACAGTTGGATGCATTATTATTTCATGCTGGGCGTGTGAACCCCAGCTAAGCAGAGCAAAAGTCCCCTCTAAATTAAACTTCTTTCTTTCAATTTTTTTCAAGATTACTAAATGCCAAGGAGGGGGTGGAGGTGTCTATAAAAATGTCTGCTGAGCTACTGCCACTGTTTGCCTCTTTTTATTGCCAGTTAGAACTTCTTTATGATACTGGCCACACAGGTATTTACATACAGAACACTGTACGGACCCTCAGTAGAATCTGAGACTCCAAGGCTAATTCTACAAGCCATGCTTGGAAATACACATTCATTAATCCACATAAGGGTTTGTACGTTTTTGCAAATTACATTGTCAGGTACTTGGAAATTCACCTATTGAGGCCTGGAGAACCAAGACTGTCTGATTACATTAATATGAAAAATGCATTTCTTTATTCTTTTAGTGAGTGACTTATCTGGCTCCAGCAGAGGGAAGTCCACCTTTCTTTGGGTGAAGGGTCTAGGTCCTAAGTGGTTCCAAATCTTTAAGGCTGCATCTATACATGAAAAGCCAAAGGGAGATCTGGGACATTTAGATAAAGTACAAAAAGAAATCCTACAAATCTCTTATTTGGACTGAAGATGTTTTTGTAGTATCTGCCAAAATTCCTCAATAATTGCTTCATTTTTTTATATGTAGATTTAGTCTGTGTTATAGAAGACTTTAATGACCTTTTCTTCCTCAAAATTTACTAAATATCCCTCAATCTTCTTCCAACAATTTTTTTTATCATTTGTTTTCATATCTACCTAATAGAAGCAGAGCTAAACTCCTGTGATATACAGGTCAATAAAGGTCTCAATTTCTGTAAATACTTTTTCTCAGAGAGACATGAATAAAGGAGATAGTCATCAAATGTAGTTTAGCAAAATTCCATGACATGCTTTAGGCAGTTAGAGAACTTTGGGGGTAGAGATTATCCCTTGAGTACTGCTCTCTCTACAAGAGTGTAAGTTCGTTCAGGGAAAAGTCTCTCATTTTGTATCTCCCACAGGCCAGCTCTAGGCCTTCGTATGTATGTACACATTTATGTATCTCCATATGTATGTGTGTATGGTGGTGTTGAGGTACAGCACAATGAGTTCATATTCTTAAAATGATGGAGGTATGCGTCAAAATTAGTGGAAAGAATTCAGACACAGATTTTTAGAGCATCCAAAAATAGTTTGTCTAATTTTTAAAATGTGCCTTTTTAAGTTTAAGAAGTCTTGCTCATTTCAAAACAGTTCTCCTAGGAAATGCACACTTTCTCTGACAAGGTCATTGCTAGGAGGCACCCTCAACACTGCACTCCATCCCTGGATGGAGTCTCCTTGCAACTGACAGCTGGGCTCTGGAATCCACAGATGGTGCAGTCACACATGTTCTGGGCTTTCATGCCTATCTAAGCAGCCTCCTCCTTTCTTCGTCCTTGCTCAACCCTGTGCCAACGGGGTTAAATAATTTGTGGGGATCAGTGCAAAATAAAAACGCAGGTCCTGGCCTGGGGCTGGGAAATCAATCTCTCTTTCCCCAGGGCACCATCCCACCTTATTGCAGATGGGTGAACCCAAGGGATTGCAACCTTCTGGCTGGGACGTGTTGGAGACCTGGATTGGGGTTGAGCAGGAAGACCCTTGATGAGTCACATGCTGAGCATATGACCTTCCCCTCACTTGAGCCCAAGCCCCTTGAGAAGGGCAGAGTGGAGCACGTGGCAGCCACACTCTGGCTTCCAGGGCCACCAGGGACAGAGAGTGGACAGCCAGAGCCCGCCCTGTCCTGGGGAGGTGAGGAAACTCTAAGCCTCCTCCATCCTCCTACACGCTCAGATGTCCCATTGGACTTTACTGATAAAACACAAATTCACAGACAAATTCTGAAGAAATTCAGGATGGTGACCTCAAGGCATTAAATCCCAGCCATCGGGTTCTGCTGGCTGCTGAGCTCTGTGAGACTGCAGCCGTCACCTGCCCATGAAAGAGGCCCTCCCCACAGCTCACTGCCGATTCCACTGACTCGGTTTCCATACCACTTTGGGTTACTAGTTTTCCTTCAAGAAACCTCAGAAAGGATCTTCAAATTTTGAAAATTGTCCCTACACCTAAAACCGCTTCAAGAAAGTCGCTTTTCTAAATCAGTGCAAATTCTTTTTTTTTTTTTTCTTGAGATGGCATCTCGCTCTGTTGCCCAGGCCAGGGTGCAGTGGCTTGATCTCTGCTCACTGCAACTTCCACCTCCTGGGTTCAAGCGATTCTCCTGTCTCAGCCTCCTGAGTAGTTGGAATTACAGGCACGCACCGCTACGCCCGGTTGATGTTTGTATTTTTAGTAGAGACAGGGTTTTGCCATGTCGGCCAGGCTGGTCTGAAACTCCTAACCTCGGATAATCTGCCTGCCTCAGCCTCCCAAAGTGCTGGGATTACAGGCGTAAGCCACTGTGCCTGGCCCAAATTAGTGCAAATTCTTAAGAATGCTTATATTTACAGAGAAATTTAAACATGGCATTTTTTCCCCAACCAGAAATCAAACCCACAAATCATTAACATGTCTATTACAGGTCATTATGAATGACCTCCTAAACATATCATTTGGTGGGAAATTAGGATAAAATTTGGTTTTCTAATTCATTATCTATGCTGATAATAGAGAGACAAGGTATGAATTCTTCAAAAAAGGAAGCATTTAAAAGGTGTCACCTGCTTTTCTTCAGCTGTAGATCTACCTTTGCAACAGTATTTCGCTTTCACTACCACCACCACAGATTTTTCTCTCCTGGCTGGCCGCCAAATCACTGGGGAGCTTGACAACAAGGGAACAAGATCTAGATTCTTCAAGGCAGTGTGATTGGCCTAGTTTTAAATTGTTTTCAGTTTATCTACCCTTAGTAAAACAGACAAGAATTACCAACAGCTGGTTTTAAATATGCTTGAAAAATGGTCAAAGCTGTTAAATACTCTTTGAAATTGTAGGACTAGCTTAGGTGAACAGAGAGCGAGAGGGGAGCATTTTGAGGGTGAGGAGATGTGGGCGAAGTGAGGGGAGCTAGTCCATGTTTTCGTACCTGACACCTGCATTACATTACTGTGGTGTGGAAATGGCGAGGCCAGAGAAAGCTGCAGTTCTTTCTGCAAGATCGCATCCTCCAGCCCACTTCTAAAACATTCTGATTTGTGTTCTAATACCTGCAAGGCTCTCTTTGCAGCCTTACAGACCTACAGGACTTCTCCATCTGACACCTTCTTATGAGATTTTAAACTCTTTTTACTCACTGAGACTGTTAGCCAAGTGGTCCCACATGAATACTGGAAACTGAAGCCTGAAAAGGACATGACGATGGACCAGAGATCACTGTGTGTGGTCACACGAGTCCACACTCTTGGCTCAGATCAAAGTTATCGTGAGAACGACGGTGATATCTCATTCTCCTCTTCTCCTCCAAGACCCCAGATGCCTTCCAGAGGTCTGAACTCTGCACAACCCTTCAGCAGCAAGGAAGCTACTAATCTGTCATGCAGAATATGATTTAAGCATGAGTTACAACAGACTAATTTCAATTGAAAATGATGGCCTCTGGGTGCAGTCACTTCTGTGGTACAAGACCTCAGAGACCTTCAACACAGAAAACAGTGGTTCTTCATCAGCAGTAGCTGCATTTGTGACTGCAAAGGGCAGGTGATTAGATCACCACAGACCATAGACTTCCCCAGATTCTGAGATTGAACAGGGCAGTCAAATTAAAGGAGATCAATAATTGGGTCAATAGGAATACGGATCTTGAAATTTAATTTTTCCAAGAAAAAAATTTTAATTGTCACGTGCTACTGTGTCTGGAATTGGTTCCTTCCTGTAGGTTCTTGGTCTCCCTGACTTCAAAAATTAAGCTGCTGACCCTGATGTTGTGTGTTACAGTTCTTAAAGATGGTGTGTCCGGAGGTTTGTTCCTTCCCAGATCTTCACATGTGCCCTGAGTTTCTTCCTTCTGGTGGGTTTCTGGTCTCGCTGGCTTCAGGAACACAGCTGCAAACCTTCCCTTTGTTATAGCTCCGTAAACGTGGCACGTCCAGAGTTGTTTGTTTCTCCCACTGTGATCGTGGTCTCGCTAACTTCGTAAGTGAAGCTGCAGACCTTTGGGATGAGTGTTACAGCTCATAAAGGCAGTGCAGACCCAAAAAGTGACCAGCAACCAAGATTTGCTGGGAATAGCAAAAACGACAAAATCTCCACAAAGTTGAATAGCATCCAGCCACTGACAGCTGCAGGAGCATGTGGCCAGCTTTTATTACCTTATTTGGCCCCGCCCACATCCTACTGATTGGTCCATTTTACAGGGCACTGATTGGTCCATTTTACAGAGTGCTGATTGGTCCATTTTACAGAGTGCTGATTGGTCCGTTTTTACAGAGTGCTGACTGGTGCATTTACAAACCTTTAGCTAGACACAGAGTGCTGATTGGTGCAGTTACAATCCTTTAGCTAGACAGAAAAGTTCTCCAAGTCCCCACCCAACCCAGAAGCCCAGCCCGCTTCACCTCTCACTATCATGATCAAACAACATTTTAATGCCCTTCTCCCACCCCAAAGGATGTGTTCTCAATCTCAAGACAATCCTTAAAAATGAAGAATTTCAGCCTAATGAAAAACTCATAGCATCATGCTTTCTTTTTCACTTTCCTTTTGACCAGTGACTGTTTCATGGTAGATGTTTGGAGTATTTGGGAACTTCATGTGTTTCGTGTCAGCAAGGTAGGATTTCAGGAATCACAGCATGCTCACTGCTTTTATTCTTCTAGGCACAGGAATGTGTGGCCAACACTCCTCTTTATTCAAAATTCTTTTGAATAAAGAATTCCTTTCTTCCCTCAATCCTTATTTTTAAGAGAGAAAAATATAATTTCCTTCATATATACATATTTATATGTGCCAGGTCATACACTAATGACTTTGTATATATTATTTAATCAACTCTTACAATAACCCTATTAGGTGTTTATGATTATTTCATTCATTTATACAGGAAACAAAACTATATAAACTGTCTAAATAAATAGAAATTAACTCACTGCCTCTTTGGCACAATGAGGAAGCAGCAGAGAGATGAGAGTATCCGGGCTTTCTCATTGATGGCAGGATCACGTCTTTAGCCAATTAGGTTTCTCTACTGCTCAAACATTTTATAATAGCTGCCATCGACTCAATACTTACCATGTGCCAGCCCCTATACTCAGTATTTTATATGTGTTTTCTCATTAAATCTTCACAGAAGGTCTGTGTAATCAGGACCATCGTTCCCGTTTTGCAGATGTGGAAACTAAGGTTTAGACAGGTTAAATAATTCACCTATGGTCACAGTTAGTGAGTAATAGAGTTGGGATCTGAATCCAATTCCATTTGACTTCAAGACTACACTACATTATACATTAAATGCAAATATTTCAATAATACAGACCACAATAAATCACCAATATCATGATACAAATTGCAGTTTTTAGATATTTTCCTCTGCATCTAATGGAACCCAGCCCCAGAGCACTCTAGGTTCCCAGTATGGTGGGTGGAGGAGGGGAAATGGCAGAGAAGTAGGGAGAGGGAAAGAGTGGGTCCCACCAGAGACATCCTTTTCTTGTGCCCCATTTTTTCCCCAGGAAAACTTGACCAAATTCCTAAGAAATAAGCACCCCCGCAATCGTCTTTAAAATAATGTTAATAATGAGCTAAGAGCAGCTGCATTCTTAGTTTAGGGTCTCCATAATCACGGTGTGACCCCTGGGCCAGCAGCATTGGCATCCCCTGGGACCTTGTGAGAAAGGCAGATGCTCGGGCCCCAGTCCAGCCAGGTCTCAGACCCACCAAATCAGAATCTACATTATAACACGGCCCCCAGGTGATGCACAATGCCCATGGTAAAGTGCAAGAAGCACTGTGTTTGAGTTTATAATTCTTTGCATTTCTCCTTTTTCTTCCTCCCTCCATCCTTTTCTCCTTCCCTTCGCCCTGTCTTGTTTCCTTTCTGTCTTTTTCATTCCTTCCTTCTTCCTCCATTCCTTTCTTTTTTATTTGGCAGTACTAAAAGCAGGAATGCACTCACAACTCCTAACTTGCGTCAGACATTTGCAGTGGACTCTTAAATCCTATCCCACAAAAGTCAAGGGGGAGGCATGAGAATGTGGAGGAAGAAAATGTGCTGGAGGAATGCTCTCAATCACAGTAATAACCTGGGCCACTTCTTACTCCATGCAACCTGCTGGGAGGACGACCAAGGAAGAGGTTCACAGCAGGAAGAGCTGCTTCCACATTCTCTTAAAGGGAACCATATTTATCCTTTTTAAAACACAACAAAACTTGTGCCAAATGTAGCCCAGTATCATTGCTCTGTTATTTATGGCAATTTTCCTGACCACTTTCTTCTTCCATATCCATATCTTTACTTTTCCATTTGTGAGGGTCCATGAAGATAAGAGTCTGGCCTATCCATTTCAGTTATTTGCTCTCAGAACATCACATTCTTTACAAAAGTAGCCAAAGTACCCCTTTAAATAAGGGTAATGAAAATTTTAAATCCCTTAAAGCAGAAATAAAACAGCATTTCTACACAGATACTCCAAAAGAGTAGCATTTGCAATCCACTCTTGTGTGCAACTCAAAATCGGTGAAAGGGGGGTCATTTAGAACTCAGTAAAGGACAGGAAGGAAATACCCCCAGAGGAATTACATTGCATGAAATTGTAGCATCACATCTAGTTAGCAAACCCTTGTGGTAATAGAGCTTCTATAACAGACAACAACACAAAATTGATCAGGAAGAGAAAGATGTCACACAACTCACTACAAACAAATTACCAAGAGTTTCAAACCTTCTTCAAAGATGGGGTAACAAAATATTGCATTCCTATGAAGATTAAGTAGATCCAGAATATGAAAATTCAAATCAATGTCTCATCAAGAGATTGTTGGAGACTTTTTTGCCTTCCCAAGAGTCGGTTATAAAAAATCAACCAGCCAAACAACTAGTTCAATTCATGTGTGTCTGACCATTTTTCTCTCACTTAGTCTATTTATTTCTTTGCATTACTGTAATTGAAAAAGTATCTATCGCTACAAGATGCTATTAACTTGAGTGCATTCATAGAGTGTTGTATTACTAATAGACTTAGGTCATATTCTTTTATCCTTTTAGCAAAGCATTATTTTGTTGTCCTCTTGTTCTGAAGATTATGTTTCACTTAAAGTCAAATAGAACAAAAGCTCCACAGAACTTGTTCAGATTATTTTTATCATTATTTTAACACCATTACATGATAGTATCAATTGTGTAGCAATTTCCATTTGTTATATCAACTTATTTTTGGGTCTGTGTCAGAGCTCATCTTATATAAATATCCCTACTAACCATGACTTGGACTCTGATTATAACTTACAGGTTTTCAGTCCAAATACTTCAAAAATTTACTTTTTGAGTTTACATTTGATTTTAGAACTTTAGGGTCAGAATTGAAACAAGACACAGACAATAACCCTAAATACAATGGTGAAAAAATAAAAAAAATCCAATAGTTTAAAAATAGATGGCATATTTTATTGAATCTAAGATGTTATTGATGTAAAATTTGTAAATATTTTGTTCCACAAGGAAAGAAACAAAGCTGCCAGTTAAACCATGACATGCCACTGATTATAAGGCACATCCCAATTTGCATCCCCAAATCTTTCTTTTAAGATGCCTCATTAAAATGTTGGTTAAAAGGCTGTATATCTTAGAATGAATAAAATACGTTAGTACTCGTTACTCATTGGGCTCTATATATCAGTGAGTTATGGCACAGACAATAGGAAGTCGAGTAAACTGGAGATTTTGATGTACAATTTCTAAAGATCCTCAGGTTTGGTGGGTTAAAATGTATTGCTGGAGTATGGCAGTTGGATAAAATGCCTTATTAGAAGAAGTTGACTCAGCTGGATGTGGTGGTTCACACCTGTGATCCCAGCACTTTGGGAGCTGAGGCAGGCAGATCACGAGGTCAGGAGTTCGAGACCGGCCTGACCAACATGGTGAAACCTCATCTCTACTAAAAATACAAAAATTAGCCAGGCATGGTGGTGCATGCCTGTAATCCCAGCTACTCAGGAGGCT
>NW_012115511.1:3594183-3704027 GCF_000951035.1 Colobus angolensis palliatus
AGAGAGAGGAAAAAAAAAGGAAGCAAGGAAGGAAGGAATGTGAAGGGAAGGGAAGGAAGGAGGAAGGAGGGGAGGGGAGAGAGGGGAGGGGAGCGGAGGGAAAAAGAAAAAGAAAGCAGGGAGGGAGGGAGGGAGCTGACTCAAACAAGAAGGGATTAGGGAAAGAAACACCTAGTCCTTGAGCATCAGCCTAGGATCTGGCAATATTCTATCTAGAAAATTCTGCATCTGTGATCTCATTTAATCTTCATAACAAGCCTGTGATATTAGAATATTAGAATTAAGGGTTAGAAAATTCAAGTAACTGACTCAAACCTTTTTTTTGTTTGTTTGTTTTTTAGAAAAGTAGGAGGAGGAAAAGGAAGAGTTGGGATTCAAACCTGAGGCTGGTCAAGTTCTTGTGCTCTTTCAATCTCAAGCTGCATTGTACACAAATCTATGCATTATACGCTAGTCTATCAATGTGTATCATGAGGAGTATTTAGGCACGTCAGTGTACTTCAGCAACAGACCACCATGTGGTGGAGCACATTCTGATTTATAGATTCACTGAAAGGAAGGGTCAGGCATAGTGGCTCACACCTGTAATCCCAGCACTTTGGAAGGCCGAGGCGGGAGGATCTCTTGAGCTCAGGAGGTTGAGACCACCCTGGTCAACATGGCAAAACCCCATCTCTACAAAAATGACAAAAAAATTAGCCAGGCATGGTGGCGCGTGCCTGTAGTTCCAGCTACTCGGGAGGCTGGGGTGGGAGAATCACCTGAGCCTGGGAGGATGGGGCTTTGGTGAGCTATGATTGTGCCACTGCACTCCAGCCTGGGTGAGGGAGTGAGGCCCTGTAGACATACATATACCATGGGGGCATCTCAGTAGGAAGGGGTTAGAAAGAATGATTGATAGGATTTGGGCTTGCACTCAGTGATTTTGCAAAGAGTTCAAGGAAGTGGAGCTTCACTCTGGATTGGATGATGCTTTCTGAAAGTGGGGCAACTTTATGATTGAACACTTTAATAATTCTTCTGCAGGAGGTAGGAAAAATGAAGCCAATTTAAAACTATTTGGCTGGGCATGGTGGCTCATGCCTGTAATCCCAGAACTTTGGGAGCCCAAGGAGGGCAGATCATGAGGTCAGGAGATCAAGACCATCCTGGCCACATGGTGAAATCCCACCTCTACTAAAAATGTAAAAAAAAATTAGCTGGGCATGGTGGTACGTGCCTGTAGTCCCAGCTACTCGGGAGGCTGAGGCAGAAGAATAGCTTGAACCTGGGAGGTGGAGGTTGCAGTGAGCCGAGATCATGCCACTGCACTCCAGCCTGGCGACAGAGCGAGCCTCCGTCTAAAAAAGAAAAAGAAAAACAACAACAACACAAAAACAAACTATATTTGATAAAAGAACAGTGTGCACTCATATTAGTCAGAATGAGTGACTATTTGGTCATTTTGTGGTTTTGACAATGTTCATTTTTGGTCTGTCTTCAGGCATGATAATGGAGTGCACTTGGTTTTGCCGTGGCTCATCCTGGTCAGAGTAGCCTTGTCTGATGTTGTAGCCTCGTCTGATGTTGATGTTCTATGAAATTGTGCTCAGTGGGACAATACCAATGTCCCAGTTGTGAGCACCAGGCCAGGTCCTAGGTGTTAGGGGCTGCTCTTCTCTTTCTCAGTTAAAGAGTACAAGTTTCATTTTGAGGGTATATGATGGACCCCAAACCATGTGGGAGGTATGGATGATGCTATCTAATGCTAATTATAAAATTTTTGTACAGGGAGATACATTTGGCAATGAAGAGCTTCTCTTGGAAATGTCAGCTGACAGCAGAATATCTGATAAATTTCTGGTTGACCTGTCTGACAGTTTCATCTCTCTGGAGTTCAGGGAGCAGAGTCTAGACTTAATTCTGAACAACTGGGCCACGTTGCTGTAATGGAATCCTTAGGATAATGTGACTGAATATCCTCAGACAAGTTGTTTATCAAGAAAGGGAATGTGAGGCAGAACCAGATGTGCCTAGACTTTAGAAAATCAGATTCTGAAAAATTCAGGAAGATCATTCACATAATCCCGTAACCAGAACCCCATAAAAACAAGATAACAAGAGTCTCTAAAAATCAGATTCAGGCCATACACAGTGGCTCATGCCTGTACACCCAGCACTTTGGGAGGCGAAGGTGGACAGAGTACTTAAGGCCAGGAGTTTGTGACCAGCTTGGGCAATGTGGCAAAACCCCGTTTCTACTAAAAATGCAAAAATTAGCCAGGGGCAGTGGTGTGCACCTGCAATCCCAGTTACTTGGGAGGCTGAGGTATGAGAATCATTTGAGCCCAGGAGGCGGAGGTTGTAGTGAGCCACGGTTATGTCACTGCACCTGGGCAACAGAGTGAGACTCTGTCTCAAAAAAAATTATAAAAAAAAGACAAAGATTCTGACAACCATGTAGAATCTGACTGACTTGTGCTTTCCTTTTTGCTTCATATGCACTGCCTGTGTAATTTTGGATAAGTTATTTAAGCTCCCTGATTTTTAGTTTATTCAACTGTAAAATGGAGGTAATAATAGCACCTGTATCATAATTGTGAGACTTAAAGAGATTACTGGATAAAAAGAGCCCAGCTCTGTGCCTGGAACATAATAAATACTCAACAAATGTTGGCTGCCATTATCAATTATTTTTACAAGTGACATTGACATACAATTGTTCAATCACAAATGATCATGATAAAGAAGGAAAGAGAGAAGCATTGAAGAAATCACTGTGGCCACAGAGGATGCCTTCTAACAAGGGGACACTTTAGTGGAACCTGTAAAATCAAAGACTCATGTGGCCAATATGTAAGAATTAATTCAGGCATATGGAAAAAAATGTAGGAAGACCAGAGGAGGAGGGGGTTTCAAATCGAAATGGCCACATCTAAAAACTCCTCTGAGCTTGTATCCAGTGTTCCGAAACAATGCCATCTCCCACAGGTCCAAAAAAAAACCTCAGCGTTTTTTTCTCAAAAGCTCCAGTTCCTCCTAATTTCACATTTCCATTTATGTTCGTCTTTCTAATCACACATGCTCAACAAGTCCATCTCTCAGTTACCTTTGCCTGGTTTCTCTGCCTCAAACCCAGAAGTAGTGGCTCTCAAATCCCAAATCCTCCATTCTACTGCTGTTGGTAGCTGTCCCCTGGCCCCTTCAGTGGCCCTCCATGACATGCAGACCACAGGCATAGCTGCATGCCTCTGCTCTGTCCTGTCTCTTGTCCACCCTACCCTCTGATGGCAGTAAAGACTTGTCAGTGCCACCACTGAGTGAAGCCTAGCCGATGCTTCCAACTTTGGTGCTTACTCTCAGACAGCTGAGTCAGGAGATTGAGCGGTCAGGGTTTGGGGTTTGGGGTGGAACAGGTAGGCAAAGACACAGCCTCCATCAGGACACCTGTCAGTGGTTAAGCGCCAGCCCCAGGCAGGAATCTAACAAGAGCCTTAGGACGAGGAGCACAGGCTGTGAAGGCGGATTGCCTGTCTCCACCACTTAATGGACATGGGACCTCCAGCAAGCTGCTTAATCTTTCTTGGCTTAGTTTTGTCATCTGTAAAATTGAAGTAAAAATGCTACCTCCTTCATAGAGTGAGGATGAAGTGCACTAAATAAATAAATTGCATAATTGCAGTTTCTGGCACATAGTAAACACGCAATAAATGTAAGCATTGTTATTGTTACCTTGTATTTTGAAGGGAGACAAGAGACCACCTTGGCGATCACATTAGTAGGCATGTCACCCAGCAGGGCTCTAGAACATAGAGCAGGCGGCAGGCCTGGGAAACCGGGTCGCAGCTGTTTGATCTGACAAGATACTGAGATTCTGAGCATTAGCCTCAAACATTGTCAATGCCTGGGGGCAGGGTAGAGCCCACAGGTGTGTCAGGAGGGGAAGAAACAGCTGGGGAAGGAGCAGACCCTGACAGCACCTTCCCTAGTGATTTGCAAAGGCTCTGCAGAAGGAGAGATGACAGGCACTACTCAGGGCTCAGACCCAAGGGACATAGAGCTCAGGACAGAAATCTACGTAGTCCTGTATGAGCAGTAGTGGAAGAAGAATGAGAGGAATTATATTTCCGGTGTGGAAGACATCATTTTCAGGGCAATGTCTGGCAGTGATGGCTTTGGGCAAAAATGGCTCAGTTGGTGCTGAGGCATCTATACAAAGGCTGAGGTGGTGTCTGAACGTGCATCCCCAAAATAACTCAGGTCCTAAATGGAGCATAAGCACACATGTAGATATAGGTGGACTATAATGATAGGGACCAAATAAATAAACAGAGACCAGGGAGACAGCCACCAGGGAGGTAGTGACAGCCTGCATGCTTAACCAAGTAGCAAATGCTTGTTCAGAGCCCAGGCTGGATTCTGCTGGTATTTTCTTGCAGTTGTCATTCCATTCCCAGTAGCTCTCAGTCCTTGCCCTGAAGGAGAGCTATGCTTGGGGATTCCCAGTTCTAAGACCCTGGTCTGAGTTCCAAATTCACTACTGACTATGAACTCTAGCCACCTCATCTGAAAATTGTTCATTTGTTCATTCAACATGATATTTATTAAGTTCTTGCCAGGGGGAACATATTTTGCAACATGCTAGGGATACATAAAATATACCAGCCACGCGTGGTGGTGAGTGCCTGTAATCCCAGCTACTCGGGAGGCTGAGGTGGGAGAATTGCTTGAACCAGGGAGGTGGAAGTTGCAGTGAACCAATGTCATGCCACTGCACTCCAGCCTGGGGAATAGAGCAAAACTCCATACATATGTACATACATACACACCAAGTTGTCACATTTCTCATTACTTAATTAATTTACTCATTCCCCAAAATATTTACTGAATGATGGACAGATATGCTCCCTGAGCCTCTGGGGCCTACAGCCTAGCAATGAAGCTACCTATTAAATTAATGGTTAAACAAGGAATTATTTCAGGAGATCACCTGAAAGAGGCTCTAGGAAATTCCAGGGAATGCAGGACCAGTTGCCCCATCAAGAGATGTTTGGGAATACATGCTTCTATTTTTATAAAACTTTCTTTCAGATGCAGGCTTTGTTTTTAGACATAGCCTCCAAAATCTTCTGTTTTAAGTCATTAGCATTATATTTCAGGGTTTGTAAAAATAGTTAAAACAGAAGTTTAAAGACCTAGATGCTTGAACCCAGCTGTCTCCATTGACAGTTTTCCTGGTTGTCATGTTATGGCAGAAGGGAGGACTATTCAGTGGCGCTGTCCTGGATCTGATTAGCCCAGGAGTATTTGCTGTATATCTTCACTGGACTGAGCATTCTTGTCCTTAGTACACTATCGTCCTTCACCCCGCCCCGATCCCTCCACCCATCCTATTGTAATGCTGTTCTAATGACTACACTGAAGTGTACTTGCAGCCATCATAACTTCTTTAGGTAACAATGGATAAACATCAGTTTGAGAAATTCCAGGTCTATATTATTTATGAAGCTGCAATTCTCCTGTAAATAACCCAGTTGTTAAAATGATATGTATCTATGTAATTGAGTCTTCCATATACAAATAAATAAGACTTTATTGCAATGTCAGAAGTTAACAGACCAGTCAATAAAATCAATAACTCACTTTTTCTTGCTTATATATCTAACTTTTCTCCACCTTTCCTCTGTCCTCTGTTTGTTCTAGTTACATATTACTGCTCAGAAGAAAACACAGCTCTTATGCTACTGTTTATTAAACTGTAGGTGAGGGGGAAGGTGGCAGACAAAGGGAAAAAGAAAACCGTTAAATCTCCCACCCATTTGGTGTGTTTCATATTTCACATATATTTATGTAAGAAAACCAAAGAGGAGAGAAAAATGTCTTGTGAGTCAGAGTGCAGATATTTTGAGCATGAGTGCCCCACCCAAGCCACAAACAAATCAGGTGACAGCCACAGGCTTGGGGAACTCCAGGGAACTGTTGCCTTGTCCTACAGTTGCTGTCCAAAGAGCCCTGCTGGATTAAAGCTGTACCATTTTGCTACCATGGCTGAGATTGTGTCAGCATTTCCCTTTTAAATCCCTAGTGCTGAGAAGCTGGTAATTCAGCTGGAAAAATGTGCTGGGCATAAATCTAGGCATATACTATCTCTGAAATAGGGAAGTGGTTTGTTTGGAGTTAGTAGGTTATTTTTTAAAGCAATTTGCTTAATTGATTTGGCCCTTGTTGAGCTCACTCAAAAAGCTTAAAAGGACTACTTGATATTTTTTGTGGTTATTTAAAAAATCCAATTAAACAAATTGGCACTGATTCAAATTTTTCTGCACCTGAAGGGGGAAAGATAACCAAAATAGAGAAAAATAAAAATTAACAGATTGGGTCACTCTAATCTTTATGATGATTCTATTGCTGTTCAAATAAATCCATAATTTATTGGCCTATTTGCATGGACCAGCTTGTCCTTTCCCGTAGACTAAACACATGAATTTGCCCCTCTTTAGTATCTATCAAAACAGAACCGGGCCTCTTAGGAAGGGAGGATGCCGGCATTTGCAAGACTTAACAGGGAATGCAGGTGTCAGCCTGGACTTACGGACCTTAATCAGGTGGTTGGAATGTCGGACTCTGAGGGGATTTTATGTTAGAAATGTGAAAATGTTTGTACTTTGGCTTGGAGCATGACATAATAATTTAGATTTGCATAGTGTGTTTTGTGTTGTAATAATGAGGAATTGTATTTGTTATTGTGGATAACGAATAGTAGAATAAACTTGAAATTCACTCTTCAGCAATGGAAGCTATAGAAGAAGGCGGTTTGTATGAACTCTTGGCATTATTAGGCCTAAGGAACGTGAGAATTATTGGTCTAGAGCAATGGTCCCCAAACTTTTTGTTTCCAGGGACCAGTTTTGTGGAAGACGATTTTTCCACAGACCAAGGAGAGTGGTGATCTGGTTTGGGTCTGTGTTCCTGCCCAGATCTCATGTCTAATTATAATCCCTAACGTGGAAGAGGGGCCTGGTAGGAGGTGATTGGATCGTGGGGGCAGGTTTCCCCCTTGCTATTCTTGTAATGGTGAGTGAGTTCTCAAGAGACCTGGTTGTTTATAGAAGTGTGTAGCACCTCCCACTTCTCTCTCTTCCTCCTCCCTCTTCCTCCTTCTCCTGCCATGTAAGAACTGTCTGCTCCCCTCTTGCCTCCTGCCACCATTGTAAATTTCCTGAGACCTCCGCAGCCATGCTTCCTGTATAGTCCATGGAACTGTGAGTCAATTAAACCTCTTTTCTGGCTGGGCGCGGTGGCTCAAGCCTGTAATCCCAGCACTTTGGGAGGCCGAGACGGGTGGATCACGAGGTCAGGAGATCGAGACCATCCTGGCTAACATGGTGAAACCCCATCTCTACCAAAAAATACAAAAAACTAGCCGGGCGAGGTGGCGGGCGCCTGTAGTCCCAGCTACTCGGGAGGCTGAGGCAGGAGAATGGCATAAACCCGGGAAGCGGAGCTTGCAGTGAGCTGAGATCCGGCCACTGCACTCCAGCCTGGGCGACAGAGCGAGACTCCATCTCAAAAAAAAAAAAAAAAACCTCTTTTCTTTACAAATTACCCCGTCTCAGGTAGTTCTTTATAGCAATGTGAGAACAGACTAATATGGCAGGTGGGGGATGGTTTCGGGATGACACTTCCCACCTCAGATCATCAGGCATTAGATTCTCATAAGGAGTGCATAGCCTAGATCCCTCACATGCACAGTTCACAATAGGGTTCACGCTTCTATGAGAATCTAACGCAGCTGCTGATCTGACAGGAGGTGCAGCTCAGGCAGTAATGCTCACTTGCCTGCCTCTCACCTCCTGCCGTGCAGCCCAGTTTCTAACAGGCCATGAACTGGTCCCAGTCTGCAGCCTGGGAGTTGGGGACCCCTAGTCTAAAGGATATGTCAATTGTTGCCAAGCCAGGTTCCCAGAAAACATGATTTTCCTTGCTGCGTTTTTGCTGGAATAAAAATTTCAGGTTTGGGTATAGTAAGTGTAAAGTGCCTATGGGACTCTGATGGTGATGTTGATACCACCAGATGCTCAAGAAAGAGACACAGACTCAGGGACAATCAACAAATAGGTGATACTTCAACCACAGAATGGATGCGCTGTCAGAAAGAGTGAGTTAGAAAACAACGACTTAAGGATGCAATTCTGGGGAATACAATGGTTTACAATTGCAGCAGAAAAGAGCCCAGGAGTTAAACCGAGGAGAAACATTCAATTAGATGAGATAAGAATCCAGAGAGTTAACAGTTGTTAGGTGACCACGGAAGCAGAGGTTTTGCAAGAGGACAGTGCAGCTGGTCATCCCAAATGCTTTAAAGGGATCGAGAAGAGAAGAAGAGAAAGATGCCTACTAGATTTGTTAATATGTTAACAAGTACTAAGTACTTAAAATATTATTTGTATGAATAAGCCCTAGCATGAGCAGTCCCATTGGAATAATGAGAATTGAGGCTGCATTTCAGTGAGGGCTGAGATGCACAGGAAGTGAAGACACATGTACAATGTGTTAAACAGGCAAAACATTGAAAACAATTGTTTTCAAACTGTAGGTTGTAGTCTATTTGAGGAATGTGAAAAAAAGGTTTGCGAGTGGCAACCAGCATTTTATAATACATAGAGTAGTAAAATATATAATAGAATGAAGTGGAATAAAATCAGATATAACTGAGTGCTTAGCACATATTAAGGATAAATATTATTTGCAATGTGTCATTTGTATTATTTAAAAAGTGACATTTACAATGTCAATATTACAAGCAATGTGAAACGACTTTTGTGCTTTAAGATGAAGTAAAAAAATTTTAAATCTTCTGATTTATAAAGCAGAAAAGGATAATATGGAGCAAAATGTTTTGTTGTTGCTTTTGTTTTCTTTTTTAAGGAGGTAGAGATTATAATCTGAGAAGGAGGTAGTTAAGAGAGAAAGGTTAAAAATATATGTAGAAAGTTGGTACTCCTAATGGAATAAGCTTGCTGAAAGAGGTGGGAAATGAACTGAGAGCTCACATGATAAGTTGGTTTTGAACAAGAGGAAGGAAACATCATCTTTGGGGCTGGAAGAAAAGAGAATGAGTGTGGATGGAGGAAGGTGATGGAGAAGCAGCCTAATGACTTCAATTTTCTAAGGAATGAAGGACACCAGCTCATCTGCTGCGAGAGAGGTGGGGATGGCTTGAGTTGGAGAGGGGTGGTTGCGACGTTTTAGACAGTCATTGAAAGGAGTTAGAACAGGAGCTCTTTGTGAGCAAGTAACAGAGCTAGTTGAAGAGGTTGGAGACCGTGGATTTTCTGTGGCTCCAATCTGCAAAGTTGCACAAGTTATGTAATGAGTTGAATGATTGCCTCCCAAAAGATATATCTATTCCCTATTCGCCAAAGCAAGTGAATGCTCCTTTATTTGGGGTGGGAGAATAGATATTGTAGGAACAAAGATAGCACTGAGAGATGATGCAGAATAAGCCTAGGCTCCACATATGGTCTTTGGAGTAAAGAGTTCTGGGTGGTAACAGTTAGAAATGAGAGTACGTACTCACAGAGAAGGCAAAGACCGCCAGAGTTGAGGTGGCCAAAGAATACTGCCTTCAGTGACAGAATGAGGCAAGAGATGTGGCATATCACAGGGGAGCAAGGTTCTCAAAGGAACACAGTGGAGGAGTTATGGTGTGTTAGTGGCATTTGAGGGATGTGACAATCCCAAGCTCCTTCTGATACCATCATGTGTAGGGTGGACACGAGTGAACAGTCTCTTATTGAAAGGACTGCAGAGAGCCATGTTCACAGAGAACAGCAAAATTTTGCTTTAAGCCAGTAAAAGAAGATGCTTTCTGCAAACAGGACTGTTTTTCTCTACCCTGAATGGGTGCACATTAGAATCACATGCATATCATCACAGAAATACACAGCCCCAGCAATTCTGCTCTAATTGTCTGGGGTAGGACCTAGACATTAGTATTATTTAAAGTGCCTTAGGTGACACTGATGCACAGTCAATGAGAACCATGGAGGGAGAGGTTCTTATGGAAAGGTGTTCTGGAAGGCAAAGGGGAAAGATTGGCAGGAGGGTCAATAGTGGGCAGCTGGTAGGGAGAAGAGGGAAACTGAAGCCAGTACTGGGGCGCAGTGCAAAAACAAATGTGCTGGGTCCCTTGTTCAAAAATATCAAGCATTTCAAGACAGTGACAGCAGCACATTGAACTAAACACAGAGCCCTTCTGAGCTTGGGGTCCTAAGCTCCTGCATGAATCACACAGCCATGAAGCCAGCCATGACTCAAAAAGGCAAATGACCAGGAACAGCAGAGACACGAGGCTGGAGTTTCCCATACAATTTTGGAATAAAGTCTTTGGTGCAGACACAAGCTAATCCCTGGGAGCATCAAAGCCTGGTGGAGGCAGTAATTAGTGGCCAGGTGTTGGGAAGCTTCCTCTGTGCTGTGTGCCCAAGAAGTGGGCGGGTCGGGGGGACACATTTGCTGATTGAATGGCATTGAAAGTACTTCATAAAATAATTTCCCTATTGTCTTTGGATCCACTCAAAAGGCTTCAATTGAGATTTCAGATAGAATGTTCTACCTTCCCTTTTATGCTCTTTTTCTCTGGTTACTTAAAAAAAAATCTAATATCTCATTAATTCTTCGGAATGGACCCTCTGCTGAGAAAACATGCTAGTTTGCTTTGGCTCTTTGAATGCATGGACACACACCTGGGCATATTTACTTCTGTCTTTGTGTTGTTTCCTCCATTAGCAGTTACTACTACATTGGAATAACAGCCAATCTGCCTCTCCAGCCTCCTTCAAACCTCAGCTCAGAATTTACTCTTCTGGGGAGCTCTCCACTCCCAGTCAAATGTCCCCCAGTCCACCCCTCCTTCTGCTACTATCGATCCCTTTACAATTGGGCAGCACTTTTAATTTTTCAAAGAGCTTTCACATACATTTTCTCATTTGACCCTTACAACAATCCCATGAAGTAGGTAGAGCAAGTATTATTATCCCCATTTGGAAGATGGGAGAAATGAAATACAACGCACTTAAGTGGTGGGCCTTAAGTGATATAACGTGCAGCTAGTCAGGGCCAGAACCGCATCCTCCCAGCTCCCCACCAGCTCTGGGAACTTTCCAGTAGACAAGGAGTGATTATAACCAGAGCCACATTGATTTGTCACTCTTGCTAATATTTTCTGTAAACACATCTGCTCTCCATCTCTCCTACTCAAAGCATGGTCTATGAGCCGGCGGCAACTACAGAGCCTCAGATCATCCCAGATCCAGTGGATCAAGATCTGCATTTTAAGATCCCCAGGTGGTTTCTGTGTGTATCAAAGATCAGTTGTATAGACTGTGTGTGTGTGTGTGTGTGTGTGTGTGTGTACGTGTGTGGTCTGAGTCCCATGCATAATAATAGCAAAGATTCAACTGGGCTTAGCAAGTTCCAGACTCTTCTAAATGCTTGATGTATTCTAACCCAGTTAACCTCCACAGCAACCCTAGCTAGGAGAGAGGAGGATACCACTACAACCTGCATGTTACAAACAGCAAAAACAAGTCCCTGGGAGGTGAGGTAACTTTGCCTAAGCCACCAAAAGTTGCAGAATTGAGATTTTAACCCAGGCAGTGTGGCACCAACATGCACATTCTTAAGCATTACACTGTTCCACCTCACCGGCAGAACGAAGCAGCATCCTCTCTGGTCTTTTGGGATCATTCCATGGCACTTAAGACAGTCGTCTTGATACAGCAGCAGTGACTTAAATTTTCTTCACTGACCGATAATGCTATAATAAGGTGGAATACAATCACGTTATCATTATGGAATCCCAACTCCAAGTATCTGGAGGCCAGCATCCTTGAAACATAGGCTTCCAGAAGAGTTCCAGAGCAGATCCTATAGCTGATTTAAAAAACCCATCACATCTCATCCCTTTAACGAGGAAAAAAACAGCTTTTATTCACGTAATAAAACACAGCTGAGAATGCCCTGTACCCAAACAAACACTTGATCAGCTTGCCTTAGGTACAGAAAGGAATGCCCTGATGGGATGGAACTATCTGGAAAAGGACTAGCCTTCTTCCACCAGAGCCAACAAGTAGAAGGTAAACTGGCAGTCAACAGACGACACGAGAGCCAGTCAGCCCTCTCAGTGGTCCTGTCTTTGATGAGGTCACCATCATCTAAGATCTGTTTTTCAGCTTTGCTGTCTCTAAACTTGATTACTATGATTCTGTTGGTTCATAGGGTGGAGATATTTTTCAGGAAAAGACTCAACTTTATGAAGACCACAAGATTTGTAGACACCAAAATGACAAGTTATTAAATTAAGTTTAAAAATGATACAGCCTCTCTTGGTAGGCTATGCTTCCAAATTGAGAGAGTTTCTGCATGGGTAGTTTAAAAAGCATATTTAATGTTATAACTCAATATAATTTGTATTATACTTATAAAATATCATAATACTTAGAAAATAAAGACTACTTTTATAATCAAACTATAGAACGTAAAACTCAATGAATACTTTTTATTCAGTAGGGACATATAGAAGAGAAACTCTTGTGGGATATTCAGGGGAGAGTGAAGCATATAAAAATGGGTAATGGTAAAATGTTTATATTTGAAGAAGTTTTTTTTTTTTTTTGATGGAGTCTCTGTTGCCCAGGCTGGAGTGCAGTAGCATGATCTTGGCTCACTCTCACTGCAACCTCTGCCACCCGGGTTCAAGCAATTCCCCTGCCTCAGCCTCCCAAGTATCTGGGATTACAGGTGCCTGCCACTGGGCCTGGCTAGTTTTTGTATTTTTAGTAGAGACAGTGGTTCCCCGTCTTGGCCAGGCTGGTCTTGAACTCCTGACCTCGTGATCCACCCGCCTTGGCCTCCCAAAGTGCTGGGATTACAGGCGTGAGCCACCACACCCGGATGAAGAAAGTTTTAAAGCTCTAAAAAAGACTGTTACAGGTATAACTATATGGAATACAAGTTACAGTTATAAACTTATGCTTGTGAATTTATAGCAAGAAGAGTACAGTACCTATTGGACTCTTCCTATTCAGAGGAATCATTAATTTTAAAATGTAGCATCAATATAATAACTTATTGGATTAAAATGCTGTATCAAAAGAAGAACTGATTATGAGACACCTCCTAACTTGAGAACGTTACAAATCTTAGAAGAAAGAAAAACTGGGAATTTTGTATTTGGTGGCATCAGTCTCTCCGAGTCCAAGCTCATTCAGAACTATGGGGCCTTTCAGGCTAAGTTCACAGGCCATGCCAGCGCCTTCCATGTGAAGTGCTGGGAAGGACACCGCCAGCTTCAGATTAAGCCAGGAGGCAATGCAGATGAAATGCAACACAAGTAGTGTTGATTTTAAACTTTACATTTCAGAAGGCATTTTTCTTTCACTTCTTTCCTAATCCTTGGATCGTCTCATCCAGGTGTTCTTATCCCAGAGATGGCAGTCTAGTGCATTTGAGCTTCCACTCCCCAATATGGCCAGTGGCAGACCTTGGGAGTGAACCCTGATGCCCCATCAGAGTTCTTCTAACACAGGTGCCCCCACTTGATCACGGTTGGCACGGAGGTTGAAAGAGATTTTCCATCCCTGCCCTGAGTTCTATGTGAAGGCAGGACTCAGGAAGTCCCAAGGAAATTCTTGTAGCTTCTGAATCCTTAAAAGTAGGTTGGGGGCAAGGGAGGGGAAAAAAGGCTAGTGTCTCAGGGACAAATATATTGAATGATAGACACTGGATTTTGCATGTGGATCCTCCTATAGTGATCTGATTTTCTTTCTGAAGATAAACTATTTTATAAGAAAATGCAGTTAACTATGCATTGTGTTTGAAGAGTGGAAAAAATATTTTAAACTGAGTGAGCCATAGCTTAGAGGGAATAGGCTGGTTGAAGAATAAGTCATGAGATGAGGCTGCAAAGGAATTCTGTGACTTTCTATGGGGATGTTTCTAAGTAAGGTCCATTCTTTCCAATGGTTTCATTATGCCCATCTGACTTATTTTGGTAGGCATCAACATGTTTCTGCTTTTTAACAGACTAAGGCTACCCTGATTTATTTCTTGCGCTTAATGTTATGAACTCTTCTATCATGATGTTTTCATGGTATTTGGAAAACTTCAACATTCTAGAATTTGGAAAACGTGTTATTTGTTGCTAACACAAGATGTGGGTTGTGTGTTTGTATGTATGCATTTTCTTTTTAACCTTTCTTTGATTCTATGCTCATTTGTGAATAAAAGAACATTTCAAAGGCATGATGTGAAAGTTATGGTCAGTTAGACCTGTAGAACAGCGATGATCCAGGAAGCATATTTTGGGAAGGAAATGGCTTTCCCTGTCTTTCTGGAAAAGACACCTTCCTCCCCTAGTGTTGCCTCATTGGTCCAACCTGTGGAGCAAATGGGAATTCATCAGATGAAATGTGAGAGCAGAGGGGGATGCGTGAGGGCATTGAGTAACCATCCACGCAGGTAATGTCTAGGCAATGTACAGAATTCTCATTTTCATTATCTGTAGCATTAAAGATAAAATTAACATTCCTTACAGAGCAATTTTTCTCAAATTCAAGCATTAAGGATAATCTAGAAAAACACAAGGCTGCTTTGCCAATTAAGTCATGCTCATTCTCTCTGACAAAGAGAGAAGCACCATCATCTGAATCTTGAAATGCTGACAGACGCTCCTCACAGCCCAAGAACAAATTCACAGCAGGTGGGAGAGGAGACTGGGCCCTGCATGGAGAAGAGCCTGCAGGCCAGGGGTGGTTGTTTGGCAGAGTTAAGCACTTTGTTGCCAGCCAATAAAAGCATCTGAAAGTTACAAAGGAAGAAGAGGGGAATATACTCAAGGAAGAAAACAAAAAGAAAAATGAGAAAACTTTTGGCTGAAGTCTGCTTCTTTGATTTGCTGATTGACCTAAGAAAAAGGTGGCCATGGGACAGTGTTCCTAGATGGAAAGAGAAGCTTAAGGAACTGTTGAGCCACAGGTAATCCTTCTGCTCAGTGGAGTGGGTGCTGAAGGGACTGGTGGAGGGGACTCAAGGATGATATCTAGGTTTTCAGAGTGAGGTCTTTTGAGTAAATATGAGGATGCCAGTCTGTGAGATAAAGAAATCAAGAAAGGAAGCACATCTGGAAAAATGGGTGTTAAGGGTGGCCACACATAAGGCCACATGATGATTTTCATGGTTTCTCCGTCACACTGGCCTTTGTGGGCCCCTTTCTTCATTAAAAAAATTCAAAATTATACTTTATGACTGCATTGATATAAAGACAGAGATAATCCAGGCTAGATTCATTATTACTTTATTAGTAGTATATTACTTTTTCTTCTGATTATAAACAAAATTAAAATATTTTCATGGGCCCCTAAAAATATCATAACCATGGCCTGGGCACTGTGCTTGCTGTGCCTAAGGATAAGTAGGCCCTAGACACTTGTCTTGATTTTCCTAGAACAGTATCTGTCTATGCCTATTATTGTGGCATAATTACTAGTAGTACCCCTTTTTCACAATCAAAAGTTGACCTAGTTTGGACAATATAATATATGGTCACCCTATACTGATGCATTAAATTTTGGACCTGCTTAGTTTGAAGTGCCTACTGGGATGTCTGAATGAAAGTGTCTAGTAGAAAGTTGGAAATATGGGTTGGAAGTTAGAAGAAAGACTTGGAGTTAAAGTATGGCGTGGAGTTATCAGTGTTTAATATCATTAAAGCCAAAGGAATAAGAAAAATAGAGGATGGAAAAGGGCACCCATTCAAGGGATGGATAGAGGAGGAGAACCTAGTAAACCAAAGAGGTAAGTGAACACACACACACACATACACACACACACACTGATAGCGTGGCACCATAACCAAAGGGAAAAATAATTTGATGGTGGAGGGAATAGACAATAGCATCAAACACTGGAGAGAGGTCACAGGAGAAGAGAAACAAAGCGTACAAGGAGCATATGACTGACCTGGGAGAACAGTGCCATTGCGATGGTGGGCAGAATCCAGATCACAGGGGCTTGAGGAGTACATGGGGGTCAGGGCAGGGATGTCACAAGTGAGACCAGTTCTTGCAAGTATCAGGCTATGACAGAGAAGAGAGAGATCCGGCAACAACTGGAGAGGATGTGGAGTCCAGAAAGACAGGAAAGACTTGCGTGGATGTAAGAACAGATGTGAAAGAGCCAAGTGAGAATGATCAGGTGAAGACTGAGGAGAGAGGGGACAGGCCATGGGGTGAAGGGAAGGAGGAGGTAGGCAGGAATGGGATTGAGGGCTTTGGCCATGATAGGATACCTCTTCGAACAGAAGGAAAAGATGCATGTTACTGCAGACAAGTTTGCAGGTGTTTTCAGCACTAAATGAAAATAAACAGATCACAGTAATACATGAATATAGTGAAAATCAGGTATAGCTGGCTGTTCTCTAATTATAGTCACCCTTAAAAACAGTCCTGATCACACCCACAATATAAAAATATTGTGAGCTAACACTCAATGTTGAGGACACAAAAGTCAGTACAGAGAAGTGGCAACCAACAAGAATTCAACAAGAGGTTCCAGGTATGTTTTCTAACTGTGATGTGCCTGAAGACAGCCTGCCTGTTGGTCAGCAAGAGCGTTTGCCTTTAATACAGCATTATCTGTGAGATTCGCTCAAATTTTCTAAGTACAAAGGACTTGGGATTGCAGCCGGTGTCTTCCTGCTTAAAGGAATCCAACCCACCTCCAGGGTGAACTGAAGGGAGCCTTTTCCATCACACCTCCACTTGGTAGCTCTCTCCCATCCTATGGCAGAACCACTGAGGCACATATACCTGGACCAGCATGCGAAGCAAGTTTTCTGGCTCAGAAATCTCTGCCAAACTCTCTTTTCAGTTATTTCTGTTTCAGCTCCATGCTGAGGCTGGAATATTAGAAGTTAAGAGAGGTAGAATAGGCCTAAATCTCCACTAAGTAACCCATGCAAACTACCACGACAGCCACAGAATATGTAGCCATGCTAAGAACCTGTGGTTCCCTCTACATTCCCATCCACCACTTGGAAGAGATCAGAACATATTATCTGACAGTCCAGGAGGAAATAGTGTAGGCCTCTGTTAGAGGAGAACCAAAAGGAGCCCCGGAGAAGCGCTATCATCAACAGATTAAACATAACAAATAGGTACCTGATTCCACATTGCCGTGGGCATCTAGGCTATGGATGAAATGCTAGTCCCTTTCTCCAGAGCAGGAGAGCAGTGATTAACTTCCAAATAATTCATTCTTACCCCAAACAGTGACAAGGCGAAAGGGGAAGATGATAGGATGCTGAAAGTCATTGCTTAAGTTAGAGTAGGATCACTAGCTACACTTTTTCAACGTTTCTTCACAGGACATTTATTGAGCACTGTCTCCGTGGATTATCTCATCAAATTCTATAGCAACTCTACCCAATAATTATTATGACTGTTATCATTTTACAGATAGACAAACTGAAGCATAGAGAAGTTAAGTAACTTGCCTGAGGTTAGCTAATAAGCACAGAGCTAGCTCAAACCCCAGATGGAATCCACCTTCTTATCTACGGCTTATGCTAGCTTTCCACAGCTGTGCTGTCCCAAGTGGTAGCAGCTAACTACATACAGCTACTGAACCTTAAAATGTAGCTAGACTAATAACAGATATGCGTTAAGTATAGAATGCATAGGTCCATTTCTAACACTTAGTATAAGAAGATTTATAAGATATCTCGTTAGTAATTTTTATATCGATTGCAGATTGAAATGATAATCTTTTGGGTATATTGCATTCAGCTCATTATTAAAATTAGTTTCCTCTTTTATTTTACTTTTTACGTATGGCTACTAGGACATTTAAAATTAACATCTGCGGGTTGCATTTGTGGTTCACATCATATTTCTGTTGGACAGCACTTCTCTAAAGTATTTAAAGAAAAAAAAAGGGACCTGGAGGCCAGGCACGATGGCACACGCCTGTAATCCCAGCACTTTGGGAGGCTGAGGCAGGCGGATCGCTTGAGCCCAGGAGTTCAAGATCAGCCTGGGCAACATGGAGAAACCCCGTCTCTACAAATAATACAAAAATTAGCCAGGCATGGTGGCATGTGCTCTTAGTCCCAGCTACTCGGGAAACTAAGGCAGGAGGAGATAGAAGTTGCAGTGAGCCAAGATCACACCACTGCACTCTAGTCTGGGCAACAGCATGACTCTCTGCCACAAACAAACAAACAAACAAACAAACAAAAAACAGGAGGGGGACCTGAAGAGTCGGGCCTCTGAAAATTTCTGTCTTCAATTTTCTAAAACATGAAGGTGGGGGTGGGGTGGGTAGTAATTGATCCTGAAGTATAATTTTCCTACAATTCCTGGGTTACAGATGCCTTGAAAATAACAAGATTCTAGTGAAGAATCACCTTCACTATGTTAAGTTTTATAGGGTAATTCAATAAATCCTGTAGAACAAGCCACTATGTGACCAAGGAATTACTCTGTAGAAGTTGAGGTCCAAAATGATGTTACATGGATGACACAACAGCCTCAGTGCCTCACAGGAGGAAATGGTTATGTAAATTATGGGATATAAGTGAGCTGGAATGTTAAGTAAAATGTTAAAAGGACTAAAGAGATTACAATGATACTAAAAAATGTTTGCGATCTAATGTTAAATATATAATATTACCTTAAATATGTGAACACAAATGTGCAAAGAAAAACTGGAAGACAGTAGATCATATATTAGCAATTGTCTCTTGGGGAAGATGAGGTTTGAGATGATTTTAAAAAAACAAACCTTTTTACACTTTTCTGATTTCTCTAAAAGGAGCAAGTGTTTCTTTTGTAAAAATGATGCTTTAGCAAAGCCAACCACTTTTCATTTTGCAGACTCTCTCTGTTCTCCTCCCCCACTCCAATAAGAACAAATAAACAAAAAAGCAATTCACAAAAATTGCCTGATGGCCCTACTCCTTAACAGTCATGAAACTCTTGAGCACAAAAGATGTAAGTTAAATATACAGAAGTCTCTCTTGACTTGAAAAGTTTTTAACACTTGGATGTGTTAGAAGACTGAAGTGATTTTCAAAGAGCAGATTGAGTGGATGGTGCTGCTGTCTACACAGGGCAAAGGACACTGTAGCATCCCTTCCTACCCGAGACTGCAGGAAAAGAAGCAATGATAGGTGCCCTATGGCTAAATGCTCCGAAATTTGGATTTCTTTCACAAGTCTATCAGGGATGGCCATTAACCAATTGAGGGATTATTTTTGTTTGATAGGTGACCATCTTTTTTTCTTTTTAATCCAACTGCTTCTGTTTCTCTCTGTTTGACTCAATATTTTGGGAACATAGACAATACTGAGAGATGCTTGCTAACAATGTCTACGAAAAATCTGAATCTAAATAAGAGACATCTTATCATTTACAGATTGCTTCCCTGATTAAAATGAGCTCTGACACTTAAAAGTTGGATATTCCATCTTTAAGTATGACTACTAAAACATTTTGACTAAGGAAAATTGTTTAATTTCTAATTAATAATTTTATAGCAGAACTTGCAGCAGTATTTTATAGCAGAACTTATAGGATAAATATATATTATAAAATACATGTAAGATATATGTGAACTTATGGACACAGGGAGGAGAATATCATACACCAGGGCCTATTGGGGGATGGGGTAAAGGGGAGGGAGAACATTAGGACAAACACCTAATGCATGCGGGGCTTAAAACCTAGATGACGGGTTGATAGGTGCAGCAAACCACCATGGCACATGGATGCCTATGTAACAAACCTGCATGTTCTGCACATGTATCCCAGAACTCAAGTAAGAAAAAAAAAGATATATGTGAACTACATTTAAATTCTAATTCTTTAAAATTTTTTATTTATTTTTTATTGATACAGTTGTACATATTATTGGGTTACATGTGATTTTTCTTTTTTGTAAAGTGAAAGCAAGTTTATTAAGAAAGTAAAAGAATAAAAGAATGGCTACCTTATAGGTAGAGCAGCCACATGAGACATTTTGATACATGTATACAATGTGTAATGATCACATCAGGGTACTTGGGATACCTGTCACCTCAAACATTTATCTTTCCTTTGCGTTGGGAACACTACAATTCTTCTCCTCTAGCTACTTTGAAATATATAGCAAATTATTATTAACTATAATTTACCACTGTACTATAAAATTAATTCTGATTTTTGTTCCAGATTTGCTTAAAAGTCATTTTAAATGGTTAATAATTTTAAATGAATATGCAGCTTCTTTGATTAGTTAAATGAGGATTAGGTAAGTCTTCGTCTATTATATCTCTATTGTTCCTAGTTTATGATTAAATATATATAATGATATTGCAATATTGCATGGTTATGTTGTTCAAAGTCGGGAAATTGGGAAATTTTTAGTTGTCCTAGCCATATGAATTCATCTATAGACCTAGACCTAATGGTTTTAATAAAATTACTATTACAACAGATATACAGCATGTAGTTTGCAAAAATTCTGGGTATTTTCTAATTTTTTACTTAATTTTTCTCTTTAAAAAAGACAAAATGTAAGAATATGCATTTTTATCAATCTAACTCTCCAATCTGCAAGGTAAAAAAAATATAGTAAGCAATAGAAATATGTAAAGACTGAACAAAAACAACCAATCAAAATTTTTTTTATTATTATGCTTTTTGAGACAGAATCTTGCTCTGTTGCCCAGGCTGGAGTGCAGTGGCACGATCTCTACTCACTGCAGCCTCCGCCTCCCAGGTTAAAGCGATTCTCCTCCCTCAGCTTCCTGAGTAGCTGGGATTAAGGTGCCTGCCACAACGCCTGGCTAGTAGAAACAGGGTTTCACTATGTTGGCCAGGCTGGTCTTGAACTCCTGACCTCTTGGCCCATCTTGGCCTCCCAAAGTGCTGGGATTACAGGTGTGAGCCACTGCGCCCGGCCTTACCTTTTAATTCAATTTTATAATCACATAATGTGATTATAAATCACATTATAATCACATAATGTGACGTAACATGAAAAATAATTTTATTACAAAAAGTATAAATATGTTATTCTGAGTACTAACCCTTATTTTATTAGTTTATCCAATCATTCAACCAATAATTGTTGTACCATCCTGGACATTGTTCTATGGGCTATTACAGAGCAATTTTCACATGGTGTGGTGGAAGTTCTAGGTGTATTTAATCCCAATCTGACAGCGAATGTTCTAGGTATATTTAGTTAAAATCTGATCATGTGTCTATACTAGGCCCAAAAAGAATGCAGAAATGACATTTTTATAGTTGAAAGTTTTAAACATTGTATGACTTGATGAAATTTTATTCACTGCAATGAATGTGTACAGGTCAACTGTATTCCCTTTGAACAGGTTTTTGTTGTTGGTTGTTGGTTTTTGTTGTTTTGGAGGGGCCCAGACACTTTATGGGCATGTTGCAGTTCACGGGTATGCTTAACAAGCATTAACAATTCTTCTCCAAAAGGCTTTCATTCTCAAAGCATAATGGCTTTAAAATAGCAAAGTAGTAAAGGAGAGAGAGTTTCAAGTCAACTTTTTAAAAGAATAAGAATTTTCTTCTGTGACTAAAAATCAGCAGGCATTAAGATAAAGGTGTTAAAGTTAGATGCTGGATCTAATCAGACCTAAAGTACAGTTGTTTGAACAAAATGAAACTTTCCTACTGTACAAAGTTCATCTTCCATAATTCACGTTCTCTTCATAGTCCAGAATTTGTCGTAGGATGCTATCGAAATGTACAACTCAGTTAATTCCACAATGCAAGATTGTTAAACATAAAATAATGTACTGAGGTAGGGCACCCCACCATCCATCGCAACAGACAGCTTGGGAAACAGAAAGGCACCGCATTTTCAGAGTAAAACGCAATCTAATGACCATTGCTTTGAAATGGATCAATCTAGCCACATGGGCGCAGCTGTGCAACATTCAAAGCAGCAATCACTGCTGGCTCTGGTGTGGTAGTTTTCTTCCCAATGTCATCTCGTTTTATCCCCTCAGAAATGGCAGTAGGGACAAAAGACATGCAGGAGAGACACATCAGGTTTTCCTTTAGCATCCTTTCTATTGTGTTAACAACTCTCAATTGTGCTAGCAATTTTCCACTGTCTTGCGTTAGGAATTATCTGGCACAATTTGCACCTCTCCAGTTAAGCCTGTACCGGGCGACCACCCCAGACTCTTTCCAGCAGGCTTCCAACTCAGTCACAACCATTTATGTCAGGCCAGAGGTGGGGAGAAAGGGCTCGTGACCAACGTTTTTAACAAATCTGTATTGCTTAACTTATTTAAGCCTCTCACTTTGATTACAGTCAAGACTTTCTGCCCTGGGATTTCTCTGCATGTGGAATAACGCGTGGTAGAAAGGTTACGATTGTTAGATTAGTAGAAAGAATACTGGAATGTAAAGAGAGCTGTTTTCTAGAATCAACACAGCCATTAATTAGAGACCTTAGACAAGTCACTTAAAACAGATAATACTCCTTGCTCCATGTACCTCATATGGTTGTCATGATGCTGCAAATAGAGAACCCAGATACAAAAATGTTTGGGCAATTTTAAGGTGCTACACAAATACAAAGCACATTTTGTCATCTGAAGGCTCTTGAGAAATAAAAATAGGCTATTATCGATGCTTGGTCAAAATTCCTAATTTTCTTTCTTCCAAGACAAAAAAATCTCTTATAAGATGTAATAAATTATATTACCATTATAGATAAACTTGCTGTGGTATCCTTCTCAATTTGAAAATTCTTATGCCATCCACAAAAAAATAAATTCCAGCTGGATTAAATATCTATTTTTAAAAATAATAAATTTGAGAATGTAGCAAAAGAAAATATGGCAATAGTTTTACAGGCCTGAGTTAGAAAAGGCTTTACTTAACATGACACAAAAGTCCAAACCTAAAAGCCAAAAATAAGTATAACATATGTGACTATATAAAATATGTAACTTATCTGAGGCACAAATGAATTTTGAAGACAACGAAGAATTGGTATAAAATATATCTATATATATAATATTCACAGCGTTAACATTCATGAAATATAACATTGCCTAGACACCAACAAACAAAGATAACCTAACAAAAAATTGGTAAAAGATATGAATAAACCACTCATAAAAGAAATACAAGTAGCTAATAAAGAAAAGGATTTTAATATCACTAGTAATTAAAGAAGTATATAAAATGCTACAGTCATTGGGAAGGGAAAATTTGTAGTACCAACTTAAGTGAAAGATGTTCATGCATGATACCCAGGAATTCCATTTCTGGATTACCTTCTGGCAGTAATAGTCACACTGACACAAAGATGTCCATACAATTTTCACAGAAATATTGTACGGGTAAATAATTAAATATTTTACAAATGACCCAAAGGTAAATTAATCAATAGAAAACTACCTAAATTATTAATAATTGCTAACATGGGATACTAGGATACTAGTACTATGTAGGATACTATGTAGCTGTTAAACAGTGAACACTGCTATAGACAGATGTTAATGATGTTTTATGGAGTACAAAAGAAAAGTTTTTAATAACATGCATAAGATGAGTATGTTTTTTAGCAAAATAAAATTATATTCATATACATACAAATGTATGTATATGTTTATATAATAGACCTTATACCTTGTATGTGTATATGTTTATATAATATGCCTTATATAATATACCTTTACATACCTTGTATGTATAATGTATGTATATATGTTTATATAATATACCTTATAGATATATATACAACGTAATATCTGTCTGTCTTTATGTATATAAAGTTTGTTTGGCTATACAAAGCACTAAAGAATTTAAATCAAACTATTCAAAATGTTTTCTGGAGAAAAGGGTGTGAGGTGTGAGGAAATATGTCTATATTATTTGAATATGCTACAAAGAATATGTATTATTTTGAAACGAGTTAATTGCCAAACCCACAAAAATTTCCCAAAATGTAGTTTGTCTGTTTCCATATAGAAAACTTACTGAGCTAACATTAGTCTTTGGGAAAACCCCACTCAAATTTGGGACACTACTGGTCATGAAATGTGTCCTTTATCCCCCAAGAAGTACACCTGATTGGAAAGAGGCTTTCTGCCTTACTAGGGCAAGGTGAACATTCCAGCACTACCTTCCACAGGTAGATTCAGCAGTTGGACAGGATCCCTTAAGGTAAACAAGGATAAACAAGGATCGTAGGGGTAATGAAAAAGCTCCAGAGAGCCCCAGGGGTGAGAGAGGTAGGGACAAGCCCTCAGTTCTCTTGGAAGTGTAACTTTCCTAAGGGCTAGTGACAGACTCCGGCTTTCACAGATAACAGTCAGGCTGACACTTGGGCTTTGCCAAAATGATACCCACTGTACCTCTTCCTAAACACACCCTCCTTCTCCAAAGAACTGTTTCCCAGTCAGTGTCTTAGAGAACATTACTTCTCTGATATCCATAATTTAGCGGGTGAAGAAACTTTCCATGATCAAATAAGATTGGGAGATACTAGAGGTCAAGTCAAATTGAATTTGGAGAGAAAGTCTAACTCCTGTTAGTATGTAAAATGGACTGTGAATATGAGAAGGGATTTGTAGGATATAACATTTTCCAAAGTTATTTTTAATTGTGAGACCAACCAAGTTTTCCGCACTGTCTGTGGAATCCTTGTTTGAAAAACCAGACCTAAAAATGATAAAACGTCTTAGGCCTTGGCAGCAAGACTCATTCATTTATTTATTAATTCAACCACTATTGATGAAATATCTTGTTTGTGTTGGACATTATGCTGGACACAGAAAATGTCAAGACATAGGATACAGTCTGGTGGACAAGACGAGCACGAATAGGTATTTGCGCTGCTGAGTAGTGAGGTGCAATGACAGAGATGACGTTAAAGGTCCTAGAGTAGGGAGAAGGAACGAATGGAAAAGGTTCTCCAAAGGATGTGATTTGCTTACCACAAAGTAAGAATGATCACCTAGGAGCTGCAATGTACTACATGGATTTGGAAAGTTTGGGATTGAGAAAGTTTTACTCATGTGTGGCTGGTCATTTCCTAATTTTATTGTATTTATTGGCTGATTATTACTTTTTGCCTCTGGATTTTTATTCACCTTGATTCTCTATTTAGAAAACTCTCCTGTTTCCCCCCTCTTCTTTTGCTTAAGTTTCCAGGTTGTTTTCTTCCATCAAGAGCTTGACTACTCTTTTATCTTAAGCATCTTGATCTTGGAAAACTTTTATGTCAAATAAACTGAACTTATTTAAAGATGATAATATTCTGATCTCATTTTTAATTTATAGAAACATATATGACTATCCTTCAGGGTTACAGATCAGCATTTTAAGCCATAAAAATAATATAATTTCAGCCTAACGAAAGAAATTTGATCTCTTAGTTGTTTATCATGAGTAAATTCTTATTTGACAACTTTTGAAACAATAAAAATATTTAATGAAACTGCCACTATTGGCTTCAGAATCTCGAGGGGTCCAGGGACTCATGTAAGGCATCACTGTCTTAGACAATTAATTTCATAGTTGGTCTAGCTTCAACGTTTCAAATTTTAGTGAAAATAAATTCATGGTCTTCAGTTGAGACTGAGGACAAAGAGTAAGCAATGTTGGGTAGTTGAACATACTTATATTTTAAGTGTACCCTTTAGTAATTTATCTTCTAGCCTTCTCTTTATGCAATAATATATTTTGTGGGAAGGAGGACACTAAATGCTTTATAGATCCTGAACAGAAATGTTATATTTCATAATTACTAATATGACCAAGAATTCTCTGCATGATGGGGAAAGCTATTAACCTGCAAGTTGTATTTATTTCTCAGAACTGTTGCCATTTTCGGAATTCGTTGTTGTTGTTGTTGTTGTTTTTGTAGTAAACATGAAGTACTTCTAAGTGACTAAAATCAATTCCAAACAAGGTTCTAGGAGTCACACATAACAAACATGGGGCATTTATGTTTAGTCATCTCCATCATCCTTTCATCCAAGGCTGGGATACACCACCATCACTGTATATCCTTTCAGAGCTCTCACTTTTATACTCATCATCTATCTGGTTCTCACCTCTTTTGTGTTAAAAAACAAGTCAAGTTAATTAGTAGCTTCTAGTTTAAAGAGGCTTTTGCATGAGGATGAGTCGCTGTTGGGGAGAGGCTTCATCTCTCCAAATTCTTGAGGTTACAACAAAGGAAGACTTAAGAAAGTAGGCAGGAGATGTTTCTCATCTATAAAATGATGGGTCAAACTAACTGTCCTTTAAGTTTGGGTTACTGGCTACATGGTGGTGCCTCAGTGGCAAAGGAACAAGAGCAACAACCAAATCAACAGGAGGGAAAAGAGATTGTTCCGAAAAGATAATGTGTCCATTATTGAGTTTGAGGTATCTATGGGATATGCAGGTGGAGGTAGTCTGGAGACAGGTAGATATATGGGAGTCCTGCACTTCAGAAAGAGATTTGAGATGGAAAATTTAATACTAGAATCATCACTGTATATAGCAATGAAACCTTGGAACTAAAGAATATAGCCAAGGAAGAGTATGGGGACAGAAATCCTGTGGAACACCAGTCTTCATGTGGCAGATAGAGGAAGGAAAAGCACTAGAAACAAAAGAAACTGTCAAAGAAGCAGAAGGAGAGAAAGAAGATGGACAAGAAGAGGAAGAGGGAAGAGAAGGAAGAGGAGGAAGAAGAAGAAAGTAGGAAAAAAGAAAGAGAAGAAGGAAGAAGAAGAAGAGGAAGAACAACAGCAACTAGGACAGAGCAAAGTTCTAAAACCAAGGGAGAATAGATGGAAATGGTCAAGAGTACCTATCATGGCAGAGTCAACAAGATGAAGACTGAGAAGTATCTGTTGGATTAAGCAACAAAGGGACCATCTCAGAGTAATCCAATATGGTAAGCATGGTAAAAATTGGTAAATGTGGGCTTTCAAGCTAGGGGCTCCTTTGCTGGCTCTGTCAGCTGTGTGAACTTGAAATAGTTACATAACCTCCCTGAGCCTGAGATTCCTCCTATGTAGAGTGAAAATTCTGCATTCATACCTAACTCTCCAGGCAATATGTGGAATGAGTGAATTAATGCATGCAAAGCTTTTGTTACAGTGTGTGGTGTAAAGTGGATTCACAATAAAAGTTGAGTTTCTCCCTCAAAATCAGGATTCTTCCCATTGCAAGGGTTTGAAACCTTCGAGCCAGTTTCAATTCATTCCCTTCATCTCATATCTAACTAATTATCTGCTTTTGTCTTAATTATTTTAGCAGTGTATCTCACATCCTACCCATTCTATGTGCACAATCATCTACTATTTTCTGTACATCATGCCTGGATTACTACAATAGGTTTCTAATTGTTCTTTCTGCTGGTTCTCATTTCCCCTTGCTACTGTGTCCTCAATCCACTGTCTCCCACTGATGTCCAGCCAGCATCATCCTTGTGAAGTTCTTCCTGGGCTCACAAACCTTCAGCACTCCTCACCATTCTCAGAATAAAATGTAAATCTTCAAGTTTCTAGGACCCTCCAACTTCAGGCCCTGGACCCATCTTTCCAAGGCAATCCTTACCTCCCAGAACTGCTAAAGTTGCAGAGTAAACTTTTAGCCACTGCCTTTCTGATCACTTCTGAGTCCTCTGCTCAAGCTCATTTGTGTCTCTGTGTCTCTGTCCTTGCTATCTCCAGACCTAAAATGCCCTTTATTCATTTGTCAAAGTGTAACCCAACATTTGAGGTCCAATGGATGCTCCTGTAGATCTGTTTTTCTCTTAACAACTCTAAGCAGTTACAGTCCATAATGATTATTTGTACATTCAGTTTGTTAAACTGTTTCATGGGAACTATAAGCTACTTGAGGGTTAAGACCATGTGTTATACCTCTTTGCTCTCTTTCACAATGCTTAAAGTAGTCTTAGACACATTTCTTAAATGCTGAAAAATTGTTTATTAAAATGAAATAAATTTTGAAACAGCCAAAAAGCAATTTAGCAATGTTTTATTGGTAGCTAGCACAGAAATAATGTTACTAATAAATAAAATTCATTTAAAAATCAATAAATAATGCAGGTGCATGGTCTTAGTGCCAGAGGTACAAGAAGAAAAGGAAATAACTAATCTGTCTGAAACAGAGGAGAAATGTAACTACTAAGGCATTTGGATTCTGGTACAAGTATAGTTCAATGCTCAAGCAGAGTTTAGGAACTTGGGATTTAATCTACGTTGGTTCTCAACAGGTATACTGTGGTCCATGAGTACATTGCAAACCCTTGCAGGGTGGGCTGCCAAGTTTTGATGAATGTATCATTTACTTGTCTTACAACCAAAGAGATATTGACTGTGATATCTGTTAGATAGAACTTTTCAAGGATTTAAAGTAAAATGGGATAGCTGTGAATAAGGGATAGCAGATAAGATGTAAAATCAGAATTCCTGTTTAATAGAATGTGCAAGAACTATACACATCCATACAGTGTGCATCATTTGGGCATAGGGCAGCCTCATTGGGGCAGAAACACGATTTGCCAAGGGAAAAGAATGACTGCTATAGAAAGATTGTCTACTGTTGCTGTTTTAATGGGAGTCACATTTTTAAAACTGATGAGACACTGAGAATGATAGTACATTAAAATGTGCCAAGAACGTAAACAAAGGCTAAGTGCCACAGCTACAGGAAATGGAATGGGCCGGGAGAGGTGGAGGGAGGATATGTTCCTAGCCAAACAAAAGAGGCCCAGTCAAATGAAGCTACTCCTCAGAACTGGAGGTGTAAACTTGTCAACGTGGACACATTATCTAAGCTTCATGGCCATCAACTTTCTTGTTTGCAAAGTAAGGCTGGTAATTCCCTCCTGGCTGTGTCATTAGGAAATTAAACATGAGAATATAGAAAGCACTATCACATATGCCAACTGTGCTCGGCATCCTGCAAAGGCTTGTAAATGTTACTGTTGTCACTTTTCTTGTCTCAACCTTGGTGAGTCAGTGGTCCACATTCTCTTGTACAAAATGGGATAGAAGGGTTCAGATTATAGGATCCCGAAGATCTTCTCGAGCCCTCAAGTTCAATGAGTTTTCATCCCATTAAATGCACCAAACACACAGCCACAGCCTGTCTTAAAAGGGTTAACAAATGAAGGAGGGGTTAGTCCCACTTGAGACACCACTTTATGAGAGGCTGGGGGGAGTGCAGCTGCCTTTTAATCAAGGGCATTAGATTATCACTAGGATGGAAAAGTCTTATGAAAACACTGAGTGTGCTGCCAGTCAGGGCAGGCTGTAATCCCTGGGAAAGCATGACATAATCATTGATCCTAGTGGAGTTGTAATCTTAGGAAATACAAACCCTTTGCATAATTTGAATAAATAGACCAAGGATGGCTTCAAAGAAATAAAAATAATGGGTGGCACCATGTTAATATTAATGAGTAGGAAAAGTGGGACCATATCCAATGTACCTAATGCAGACTTGGGAATGGAGTGAATGAGGGTAAAAAAGACTTATCTGGCTTGCTCGAGAAGATCAGCACCTCCTTAAAACCTCCCATAAAAAAATAATTTTCAGACACAAAATTCTTAGCAGATATTCACCTTTAACTACAGGAGTATTAGACTTTAGCTTTTCCTTCTCATCTTCATTCCTCTCCTTTGCTCACATATGTGAGGCCACCATGTGCTGTCCCTGGCTTCAGCTACAACCCTTTTTGTGAACTCCACCCTGCTTCATTGCACACCCTAAGGACCACCAGCAGCTCTGGATGGCAAATGCTTCCACAGTGTCCCTTCCCGTCTGACACTGCACTCAGCACAAATTGGGACTTAGAACACCTAGAGCCTTCTTGTTAATGGGGACCTTACAGAACAATGGGTTCCCACTCTGCTCCATAGAGTCCTGCTGGAAGGTCACAGGGAGGGACAGGGGTGGCAGAGCAGGTGGAACTCTGGGGTGGAAGTGGGCTCAGAGTTCCACCTACTCTGCCACCCCTGTCCCTCCCTGTGACCTTCCAGCAGGACTCTGTGGAGTGCTTCTATCCACTTTACAGAAATGATTTCATTTGAAAAGCGTGGATGTAGGAAGGAAAAGATGGTGAAAAAAAATCGATGGTTTAACTGCTATGTTTGAAACTTACTATTATTTATTTTTAATTGACAAATAAAATTTGCATGTAGTTCAAAACATCATGTTGTATATATTTATGATATACATGTTTTGAAATACGTATACCTTGTGGAATGACTAAATCAAGATAATGAATGTACACATTATAGTTACCTTTTTTTGTGGTAAGAGCTCTTAAAAATTTACCCTGTTGGCAATTTTCAAGTATACAATGCATCGTTATTGACTATGGTCACCGTGTTTTGTAGTAGATCTCTTGAACTTACTCCTGCCTAACTGGAGTTTTGTATCCTTTGAACAACATCTCCCCTTCTCCCCAGCCTTCATCTCTCTCCCAGCCTCTGGTAACCTGTACCTGGCTTATTTCTTTTAACATATTGTCCTTCTGGTTCATGCGTGCTGTTACAAATGACAAGAATTCTTTCTTTTTTAAGGCTGAATAGTATTCTATTGTGTATTTGTACCACATTTTCTTTATCCATTCATCCACTGATGGACACCTAGTTGCTTCCATTTTTGACTTATTCTAAATAATGCTACAATGAACATGGGAGTGCAGACATCTCTTCAACATACTGATTTCATTTGTTTTGGAAATATACCCAGTAGTGAAATTGCTTTAACCATTTAAATTTTAAAGATGAAACTGAAACCAAGAGAGGTTTGTTTATTTATTTATTTATTTTTAATAGAAAAAGAGTCTCTGGATCTGTTCTGTCCAAACACTATTGACTCAAGAGACAGATCCATGGGACGCCGAATGTGCTGTCCCAGAAGAGGTTTTAAGGGATTTCGTCAAAATCACCTCATAAGTGTCAAAGCAGTGACTAGGTTCCCAAGTCTCTGAATCTCCATTCAAAACACTTCCCACTACGCATAGTGCATCATAATGCCCTGTTCTCTGTGTTACTCCTTCCATGAAGCTACTTCTAGAAACTTCTCCACAATTTTCACAGCTACAATATCAGCTTCTTATCTCCACTAGAGACTCAAACATGAGAATTAAAGCAGCTTTTTTGAGTCAATACTAATGGTTTAGAGATGATTCTTGGGGATATTATTTCTTGATTTTTAGAAATTATCTAACTAATTGCCCAGAAAACTTCCTTAGGTAGATTGGGGCTTGGTATTCTCTGTCAGATTCTAGTTGATCATATACTCTTTGATACATTGCATTTAAAGTTGTCTTTGATTAAGAGAAAGGGGTTAAATTCATACTGGCATGGGTTAAAGCCAGACACCAGAAACCAAACAAGGTGCTGCCATGAATGATAGAGATTCTCCAGAGTGTGGGGTAATAGTAGAGATACACAGCTAAGAGGTTCTAACTTTGTTCATGTCCCAGTCTTCCCTAGAATGATATGACAAACCATGTCAGAGATGCCTAGAAAATCCAGGCTGTATAACAGTGTTTACCCAAGTAATTACTCAGTTTTCTAAATGATACTAAGGTATGTTCTAGGGGAGATGTTTTATTTATTAAAATGTCTTGGAAATACTGAATACTATACCTCCTTAGAAATTTACCAGCATAATGGCATGTTAAAATTTACCAGCACAATGGCATCATTGCTCTGAGAAAGCCAGAGTGTTTAACTTTGTTTATACTAAACTTCTTTGTCCACAGAACTATAGTTTTGCATGTTACTTATGAGCACCCTGGTGAAGTGATCCACCAAGGAACACACTTTGGGGAATATGGCTCCATTGGACTCACATCAAACTTGCTTCATGGAGATTTATCTGACTTGCTAAATGGAGACTATCTGATCTTGGAAAAAATAAAATTCAGGTACAACAAAACCTCACTGTGTGAATGAAATCTAAGTTAAGACCTATTCCCTTGAAACAATAGACTGTTTTGGAAGATGTAAAACTTTGTTGTATTTATTGGCATAGAGTAACTATGTCTACCAGTTAAACCTTCTCAAGTTGGCATTGCAACCAAGCCTGCTTACTGAACATGTGCCACTCTTCTACAGAGCATCCGTTGTTAGAAATTAAAATGCAAATTAAAATATCCTAACTACTGTAAATATTCCTCACTAAGTCTTATTTGCACACTTCTTGTTTTCCCTCCGGAGCTCTTTTTCTATCACATGGCTTCATTTACCAAGTTTCTTTTTCTCTCCTGCTACATGCACTTAGCCTCTCTGTGTTCTACAGACACAGACTTATCCACAGCCCCTGACCACATGTCTTGTAAAAATGCCTCCTGGTCACCATGGAAACTCCATGAGAGGGTATAAATGGATCAGCAGAAAGGCATTCCCACAAATAGAAAAATATATCCAAAGCATGTGTTACAATGAATGGCGGGTCAAGTGCCTTATCTTCTGATCCAAGGACAGTGCTACTGTCACGTGCAGGTGAAGTAAACGTTGGAGAACATGGCCGGTATACCACATAAGATGATGACACATGAGAAGACACCCAATTCTTGGTCCCTAAATGTCATGGCAAAATGGACTTAAACAGATGCAGGGCCGTCTACCTCCTGTTTTGCATAATCTATTTTTCTTTTCCCTTATTCTTCATTATTCTGTCTCCAGATGTTCTTCCCTGATTTGCATAGTACCGCTTTTGTATCATAAAATTGTGGGGAGACAAGGTGCCTGTCACTGACCAATAGAGCCACGAGCCAAGCAATACTAACATGGCTTTGCTCTGAGGATTTGAAAGATGTCTCATTAGTTTACATGGGCCATTCTGAAGTCAGCTACCTTGAGCAAATCACTTGACCTCTCTGGGCTCCTATTTTCTCATCTATAAAACAAAGATACCAGTCTGGATCTGCCTGGCAGGGTTAATACCTACACCAACATATCTGTCATACAGCTGCCTTTGGAAGATTGAAAACTGGAGAAATACTAAATTCTAGTACTACAATTCTATTGACCTTTGCAGAAATGAGACTAAGAACAAAGAAATATACTTCAGGCAGACGGAAGTGACTCAAGTAGCACATCAGTTTCAATGAGATGCATGTGAATGTTTTCCTGAAAAGATAAAGTACTACATGAAGTGTAAGGTATTAAACCATCTCCCTATGAAAAGATTTGTGAAGATGAATCTCAGCAGAGGAAAGAAAGGGCGAACAGGAGAAAAGAGAGAAGGCAAGAGATTGTAATTAGGAATAGATGGTGCCTGGAGTAGGTGATGGTTAGAATAGATAACTAAGAAACAGGAAATCTCTCTGGTACTTACCCTTGTGCATTTGCTTCTCCTGGGCTCTCACCGTTCTGATAGTCTGACCCAGAACTTTCATCAGAATGTATTACTGCTTGTGCACAAAGTGTGAACTAAAAGTGTGAAAGATATCAATGGCTGCCATGAACTCAATTCAGCATCTATTTAACAAGTAACTATTATGTGCAAAACACTGTGTTTGGCACTAGAAGAGGCATCAAACAAAGGTAATGCTCTCACTTACCAATTCACTGACAAAAATTATCCTCTGGACACTTATAACACGTGGGCACTCCTTCAAGAGTCCTAAATGTAGCAAGGATATTTACAAGTTCACAACTATCATACAAGATATAATATTATAAGTGCTAAGAATATTGAGGCAAGTTAATCCCAAAGAATTGATCAACAAAGTCTTCATGAAATATGCTGATTTTTAAATAGGGCTGATGGTAGAGGCAGGGTTTCTACCAAGGGAGATGAGAATGGGCTGGAGCAAAAGTCCAGAAGCAGGAAGGCAGGAGGTCAGTTTTAGATGAATATCAGCTGCAAATAAAGACGCAGTGTCCCATGACACACAGAATGTCCCTGTCTTGTAGATAGCTGAGGGGTTTGTCATAGATGAGTGGCAACAAGGAGAATCAGAGGTGTCGACTGGGGCAGAGGTTCCAAGCGGATAGGCTAATTGGAGAATTGAAGTAGAAGAGACCAGAAGAGTGTCTGTGGGACAGAAAAGTACAAGAGGAACTGGAGGGACCCTTCTTGTGAACTGTTCCCACCAGAGCCTGAAATAAGCCTTCCACCACTGGTTTTCTGAAATTATAAAATCCATTTGGCTGTTTTCAGTCTTCCTCTACAGGATGTTCCATACAGAATTAATACATTATTTTAATAACTAGCCTTCAGTAAATGTTCATTGTGTGCTAGGAGCTCTATGACATATGCTCCACACTGGCCACAGCCTCCTTCGGAAACCCTCTCTCAACTTGGAACGCTGTCCTCTCCTGTGTTTGCTGATAGTTTCTCAACTCATACTTCCCAGTCTCCCTTGCTAATTCCACTTCTTTCCGCACCATCAGAGACACTGAGTCAAGATAGTGGCCCTCTCATATTATGCCGGAATCTCAGGACTGGCTTATTTAAATTGCCCATGCCATCCAAAGATTCTGGGAAGGCATGTCTTTTTGGTTGAGAGTCACTGGTCTACCTTCTCCTTTCTGACAAGTTTAAGTAGACTTTTTTCTCTTTTCTGGCCTCCCTTCCCCTCTCCTCTTTTTCTTTTCGTCCTCTTCTCTTCTCTCTCATTGACAAATTCTTAGTTTCAAGAACACATTTTGCCTATTTACTTCTTCCTTCCCTTCCATCTTTTCCTTCCTTCCCTCTTTACATCCTTTCTCTTACTATCTATTATCATCTTTTTGTTACCTCTTCCCACCACAGTACCTAGTATAATGCCCATTTTAATGTATGTTCTATGCATTTTCTCTTGCAGTGCTTTGCACTGAGGAGGTTTGCAATAATTATCTGGATTGAGCTAGATATGCTTGTGTGTTTACCCAGCAGAAAGGCATGTACATTTCAACACTTTAAAAAGACTACATAGAAATCAAATATGGTAGTCAAAGCTACAAAAATGTAAGTCTTTGGACAATAACTTCTGACTGGGTTCATTATATATTCAGGTGCTCCACAGTGCTTGGATGCAGGGGAGCTTTTGTCTAATAATACCTCTTCTTGGATGAGCATTGAAGAATGGATTGGGGAAGAAACAGAGAATGAAAAAGCGGTTGTATATCTTTATGTAATTATAAACTGCCAATGAAAGATAAGACATAGAACATGGACAAGAACATAATCCTATAGAAAAACAATAATGTGACACTGCAATGGTTAATTTTTTTTTTTTTTTTTTTTTGAGATGGAATCTTGCTCTGTCAGCTAGGCTGGAGTGAAGTGGCACCATCTCGACTCACTACAACCTCCGCCTCCCAGGTTCAAGCAATTCTCCTGCCTCAGCCTCCTGAGTAGCTGTGATTATAGTTGTGCGCCACCACACCTGGCTAAATATTTTTTGTATTTTTAGTAAAGATGGGGATTCATCATGTTGGCCAGGCTGGTCTCAAACTCCTGCGCTCAAGTGTTCCACCCGACTCGGCCTCTCAAAGTGCTGGGATTACAGGTGTGAGCCACTGCACCCAGCCTGCAGTGGTTAATTTTTTGATGTTAACTTGGCTAGATTAAGGAATCCCAGATAGCTGGTAAAGCATTATTTCTGGGGATGTCTGTGAGGGTGTTTCCAGAAGAGATGGCATTTGAATCAGTGAACTGAGTAAGGAAGATCCATCCTCATCCAATGTGGGTGAGCACCATCCAATTGGTGGGGGCCTGAATAGAACAAAAAGACAGAGGAAAGGTGAACTCTCTCTCTTCTGGAGCTGGAACATCCTTCTCTTGCCCTTGGACATCAGAACCTCAAGTTCTCCAGCCTTTGGACTCTGGGATTTCCACATGCTGATGCCCAGTTCTCAAGTCTTCAGCCTTAGATGGAGAGTGACCCCACCGGCTTTCCTGGTTCTCCCGCTTGCAGATGGCTCATAATGGGTCTTCTCAGCCTCCATAATCACATGATCCAAGCCCCCTAATAAATCCACCCACATATGTCTATCTCTCTAAATATCCTATTGGTTATGCCTGAAAAACCTAATCCTGTATCTAAATTCCTTGACATTTCCCAATCATGTCTAGAAATTTTGCAAAATCTATGAAACTTGAGGACTGTGATTCAACACCATATCCTCTGTCCTGCCAATTAGAATATTTAATAATCACTTACTGAATTCAGGAGTGAATGACGAATGCTTTTGAAAAATTACTAACAATTATTGAGTGCTATGAGCAACATACTATGTTTTGTTCCTACTGTACACGTTTCCTTTAATCTCCATAACAACATCCTAGGAAGAACGGAACATAGTTATTCACATTTTACAGATGAAGAAACTAAAGCTCAGAGAAGTTACATGAATTGCTGAAGTTGGAAAACATAAAATGCAGACAGCCTGCTTCAGACCCCTGCTCTTCAGCCTGCAGTATGGCTTCCTGAGTGAATGGCTAGCATCCTGAATTTTTATCTGCTATATTAAACATCTTACTCCAAGGAGATATTTCGGCTGCTAACCATCCAGCATTCATTTTTACTGCTTTATTATAGGCCCCAGAAGGAATAATAGTTAACCATTTAGGGATCCCTCAAAACTTTGTCAGTTTATTGAAGTTGCACCTCCAACAATTTGTTGCCTGTTGAAACAATGTATGTTTAACCCGACTTGATTCTCTGCAGTTGTGCATGATTTCAGCTGTAGGACAGAATCACTTGCAGTCATCCAAACTATTAGCCAAAGGGGTTTCTTTAAAACACGCATTGCATGCAACAAAAGGGCAAAACCTTAATACGGTTTTATTTGCCAAGTAAATGTAGCTGTAAATTAATTCCTTACAATCACTGTTCATTAATATTTAATATATTTATATGAAGGATGCCACTTCACAATTCCCTATACATTCAGTATTTAATAACCTGGAAACAGCTTATCTTCTTTAACTCACTGAGACTGGATTTGCAATAACTAGTAATGTTAAATGTATTTTTAAAAAATCAATAATAAATAAATGCATAAGCACTTCCCTCTCGAATGCTTCTGACGTTATTTACAAAATTAAAAAAAAAAAGATGACAGATCCACAAGGGACTTTATAACCATTTCATTACCACCTCCTTAATTGTGTGTGGTGGAACTGCATAATCTGTTTATTGAAATTGAAATCTTTGGAACAGATCCTCCCCACAGACATTAACAATAAGCATCTCATGCAATAACATAGTACTTAATGTAATATTAACATTATATGCACCAGGCCTTAACCGCTCACTGGTTCCCCCACCGGAATTGAACATTTTAACACTCTGTGCTCTGCCTCGGTATTCAATTCTATATCTAATTTACAGGCTGTAAAACACAATATTCACAGATTACAATAAACACAAAGAAGTTCTAAGGACATATCTGGTGGTAAGGAAAAGAGAGACTATTTTGTTTGCAGCAGAAACAAAAGAAAACTTCCCTTAAAATTTTGACCATGAAGAAAACCACTCTGTTCAGTGCTGCTAGGCCAAGTGACACAAAAGCATTACTTTGACATTAGGTGAAGGTATTTGGATGTATGTGGTGCATGGTTGAAATCTAGACATTGCTCTCTAGCTTCCGTTTCCTGAAGAGGCAAGCAGGGAAGGGCAGAGCAATGAATGAGGGGTTGGGAACACTGGCTTTCGTCTTGAATCTTCCTGAATGATCTTGCATGCTTTTGAGTCATTTAACTTCTCTATACCTTAGATTTTGTATCTTTGAATAAACAAGATGAATGACTGTCTAGAAGATTCCTTCCAGCTATAAAACTCGAAAAATCTAGACGGAAGTCTTCCATGTATAAAAGTTAGTTTGCAAAGCCCACTCTGAGATTTTTTTCATTACCCTTTAAGTAGTATCTCTTAAATTTCTGGCTTTCTCAGTAACAAAGCAATTATAACAGCATTCATTTCATGCTGTATACTTTCCTAAACTCTTTTTATACATTATCTCAATTAATCTAAAGCACAGTACTGGACATGAACTACATAGCTGAGATGAACACTAGAGACAGGGTTAAAAGGGAAAAAAAAACACGTGAAATTGCAAAATTTCTACTGAATAACGGAAAAGCCTCAAAAGTCAATGAACACTTGCCCCATTCTTTCACGATCATTCAGCTAACTTAAATGATCTAATGCGGGTCTGTAGCCAATACAGTCTTTTGTAAAATACCTGTTTACTGTCATACTGTAATCCACTAATCTCAGACACAGCATAAACATTCCTTCATTATTTGTGCTACCTTCCTGTGTTAGGCAAGAAACTCACAATCTGGATTTCACTTGGTCATTTAGAGGGAGATATAGACATTTTCTTAGGTCATTATGTCTCTATCAGCTGTGTATTTAATATGTATTTTTTGGAAACTAATAGCTATTTAATATGAAAAATAATGTGACTCATCAAATTCACGATAGGAGTTACATTTTGGGAGTAGGAAGGGGAATTTTCTCAAGAAAGAATCCTCAGGGGCTTCAACAATAGGTAGTATTACATTGTTTAATATGGGTGGCTAACTGAATGGTGTTTGTCATGTGGCTATTTACACATTTTATATAAAAATATATAGATACAATTTTCATACTAAAAATAATAGATAAACTTTCAAAATAAATTTCTCTCCTTCAAATCTGTCTTCCTTTCAGAAAGCTTAGGGGACAAAAATTAAGACCACAGAATTATAATGTAAATTATAAAATTGGGTGTTTGCTCTTTATTTATGCATCCTCTGACACAATATGTAGTTGTCTTCTGAGTAAAACATTTCAACACACATGAACCCACTTTAAGACAAATACTACAGGATACATTTGATGTAGATTTGCTAGCAAAGTTTTTCAAAGGTATTTGCAACTTCAGAGCTTATAATCTGCAAGTTGAGTTTTTCTAAATGAGAATTATACTCGTTCAGATTGGTCTTCAACAAATCATTCTCTTATCCTCCTTCCTCTTTTCCCAAAAACAAAACCACTTTTCACCATTTTCACACAAGTTTGGAAAGCAAGGCATTCTGGCTGTAGTGAAAAAGATTTCTAATACCCTTTCCATCTCACCCTCTTCATCTCCTTCCTCTCATATAAGGTTGCTCTGTCTCACTGCTAAGAGAAAAAAGCTTTAGGACTGAACTTCCCCCCAACCCCCACCCTCCAAAAAAAAATCAGTAACAGCAAGAGAAATATTGGTTTGGAATTATTTATTTTTAAAAGTTAAGCAGTTCTTCTCAGAACTCCCAAATGCTTTATTTTTTATCTGATCTTATTTTGCCTGCTTGGATATGAGACTGCTTTATCACTCATTCCACCACATTGGTCATTGAGGAAAGTCACTATTCAACTTTCACTTTCAGGTGTGGTTCTTTTATGGATGAGAGGGGAGAACCTGTGTACCGGGATCATTTTATTCCACAGCTCCACCTGTCTTGCACAATTTCCAACTGTCCTACAACCTGAAAGCACAAATCAGCACACAGTATCAGTTGAACAGCACATGTTGAACTATTTTATTATTTCCGTGCCATGGGATTAGTACAGAAACACAGCCAGCTTCTCCATTTTGCTGGAGTTCTGCCTAGATTCACAATAAACAAAGGGAAAGATCACTATGCCTTGAGCCAGGGCAATCATCAGTACATTAATTGCAGCAGCGATATTCTCCTCCCCAGTTATCATCTTTTTTTCAACTTGGCTAGGAGGCCCCACCCTCACCCACAGAGCCTATATTCAAAAGAAGAGCATGAATTCATGTTTCATTCAGGGTTATCAACCTAGAAAGTGGTTCTACCTGTGGTTGCAATTTCTAATCCAATTAATTTCAATAAAATGGATCAACTATTAGCAATGTGGGAAGTACTATAGAGAAGACCAAGGCATAAGCCTTGCCTTTAAGGATCTTAGATATGAACGAACTGAGACATAATGCTCAGACACATGGGCACGTAACAGTAACAGTGCTGTTAAGTGAGCACTTTCTATGCTAGTAACTAAGCAAAGAGCTATATGCATGTTTGCTCATTTAATTCTACAAATGCCTTATACAGGCATTATCATGCTGGGGCCAAGAGAGCTTATATACCGGAGTCCTAAAGCAAAGTGGAAACAGGAAGCAAACCCAGGTCTATCTTACTCCAAAGCCCATGCAGCAGCTATTGTCTTAGATGCCCAGCACAGCTACTTGGACAAGGAGACAGACAACAGAGTATGGAAATGACTGGGGAAAGTAGGAAACACAATCCCTTTAACTTGATTTTAAATGACTTCACCAGATTAATGTTCGTACTTTGAAAGTTTGGCTAATGAGCCTACGAGTAATGTATGCTATTCATTGTGTTTACAATAGTATTTCTCAAAATCTAAATCATCTTTCATTTTTAAAGCTAGTTATCACTGTGAACAGCCAGATTTCTAACAGATACTATTGATGTTTATGTGTCCCTGCCACTTACCTGTGGACATTATAGGTGGCAGAGTATATTAAATTAGCTGTCATCCATCTTTACACCAGTGGCAAGGGTACCCATCTGATCTCTCACCTTCCCAGCAACCCGGCTGTTTTTCCAAGTGCGTCCCCTTTGCCCCCAAGGCTGCTCATGGTACTGCACTCTTTTGCCTGGATGCTAAGGGACTCAGCTACGGTACTGATTTTTACATTATTACTCTTTAGAAAAATAAGCATCTTACAGAGATGAAGGGAAAAAACTGAGTAAGTAGCACCACAACTTTTTCTGGGCTGTTGAAATAAAAAAGAAAATCAGCTTAATCAGTGTATCTGTTTGTTTCTTTTAATTAATCTTTTAATTAATTGTCAACTATAGTAGTAGCATGAGGATACCGATTTCATTTCACTGATTTACCCTGAAATAAAAATGCATCAAAACCCTTCTGTTGACATCTAGAATCTCTGGACATAAATGCAGATGTTTTGAAATGACTCCCTCTTTTTTTCATGCTCTTGACCCCATTCTTCCCCCAAAGGGTGGGATGCAATCATATTGTGTAGCAAAATCAGAGAAGCCACCATGTCTGAGATCCTGGGTTATTGTAGAGAGATGCAAGGCATGTCACATCAATCCCAGCTTGGTGTCATGAATAAATGCCACATCAGTTCAAATACAGATCAATCTATTTTTTTAAAGCAATAGAAACTGCCATCATTGGCGTTGAATGCTCAGTGTTGCTCTTCAACCCTCCAACCTTCATAATAATATATATATATATAAAATCTTTTCTCCATCAACATTATATTGGCTGCTAGTTTTGACACTAAGTCTTCCCAAACCACCTTTGTCCAATGCAGATCACCGCAGAAACCATTTCTTACTGGCTAAAAGCAGATAAACCTGCCAAAAGCCAGTGCTTATTTCTTTCCCAAGAGACCTCACTTGAGAAAGTGTAAGCGAGCATAACTCTGTGTGTTTTCTTACCCAAAGTGACAGGCAGCCTGGGAACAGAAGATCTCCGTTTCTTAACTCGGCACCCTGGATTTGGATGATTTAACTATATATAAAGGCAGCACTAGGTTGATTTGAAAGATACATTTTATCAAGTTGTCAGCTTTCCAGGGCCAACTGTTTCAGAATCACTTATAAGTAAACTAGAAAATGATTTGGATTGTAGGAAATTTAAACCTTACTTTCCCAGAATGTTGCAGCAAATAGCTGAAAAATAGACATAGAATCAAACTCTGAAATTAAAGTGTCCTGAGTGTGTCTCGCTGGCGGTGAGAGGCTGCACAGTCTAATGGATGGAGAGCTGGATGCCGAGTCAGGGGACCTAGGGAGTGATTTCCACTCTGGCAGCAAATCACTGAGTGACCTTGGGAATCTCAGCCGACGCAGTCACAGGGAGAAGACCAGACTTCTTGGGCTGGCACCCCTCACTGTTTTGCCCATTTGCCACCTTTTATGGGGCTCTGCCAACAGGTATGGAAAACCTCTTAATACAGGGACAAGGGAAGAGAGGTTTGGACCGGGAAGAGAACTTTAATACCAGCCTTCCTTCTGATCTCTCTCCAGTGGCCGGGAGGAGAGGCAGGAACCTTTGGGGACAGAAAGGTCCTCATGCTTTTTCCAGCCCAGTAAAGTAAATAACCGCCACAGCCAGTCCCTAACAACCAGCTGGAGGGTCACTTACCCACCCACAGCCTGGAAGATAATTTCGCCTCTTGGTTGACTTCTCAGGAACTCTTGGAGGAGGATTAATCAGACTGACTGCTGAGTTTTTTCAGGACCCTGAGCATCTCAATGATAAGAATCTTCATGATACTTTTGGACCCCAGTTTCAGACAAAGCCCTACCCAACTAAAACTCACAGTTCACTGCATTTTCCAACATTGCATGAGTATACAAGCATAAATATGCAATGTGAACAATGTCCTTGGCCTGCAGATCACCTTTTTCTCTATCATGAGCTCTCTTGGCTACAGAGGGAAGATGACACCCCGATGTTACCCTCATTCTGATAATCTTAACAGTCACGAGGCACAAGCAGAAAATATACAGACATTTTGTTACTGTTTTTCAAAAGTGTTACCAGCAGTCCCCTTCCTTATTTTTTTCTGACTCCAACCCTCTGCTGGAGTCTTGGAAGTATTGTATTTGAAAGCCTCCCTCTACCAAGCCCTCACAGAATGTGCACACAGTTAAGGGCATGGGATCATTGGCAAAGGGGCATCATTGCCCTGACATGGCATTTTAAGGAATTTAACAAATCTAATCATTTCAGAAGCCATATATCTGCCTTATTTGATTAGATGAAAATAGAAGTTACTAGGGTAGGATCAGGCATTGTCTCCTTTTTAAGAAAGGGGTCATAGATATTGTACTGCCACCAGAGAGCAGATGATGCGTCACAGAAATCTCTGCACGACAAACTATGTGAAGCTCAATTTATCTACTTCAGGAAGACCAAGAGCTACATCAGCTCAACAGAGATTTGAACTTGTGGTCCCAGGGACTTCTGGACTAATGAAGCTGATGGTGAGATGACTAAGTCATCACCACTAGCTAATGGGCCCCCAGAGAGGATACATGTGATCAGAATGATTTATTGATCAATGCTGACCTCTAAAACTACTTTAGGACAGGCACTGGAAACATAAAACCACTTTTACTGTGCCATGGCTCAGGCTGCCGTTACTTTGGCTTTGTAAAATGCCGTGTGGGACTGGGATCAATCATTGCTAGACCTTGCAGTTTGCTGACCTCCATTAGGAAAAGAACTCTGTAGAAGAAGCAGAAAACCCATGTTTAATAGCAAAGAAAGCAATGTCACTTCAGTAGTGCATTTGGAATCACGATGAAAACTTGGAGGGCAGAAGTCCCTACCTCCCATAGGTTGAAAGAGTTCTATGAAAAAAAAAAAAGAGTGGAAAAAGTCAATTCCACATAGTTCACAAAGAATAAATTGCATTATCAGAAGAATTTTTTTTTTCTGAATGAGGAATCTTTCTTCAGTTCTATAAACTCATATAAAGGTGCTCAACATCACTAATCATCAGGTAAATGCAAATTAATACCACTATGAGATATCATGTCATATCCATAAGGATAGCCATTATCAAAAAGTCAAAAGATAACAAATGTTTGCGACAGTATGGAGAAAAGAGAACCACAGTACACTGTTGATAGACATGTAGACTGGGCTGGGCACAGTGGCTCACACTTGTAATCCCAGCACTTTGGGGGGCTGAGGCAGGTGGATCACCTAAGGTCAAGAGTTTGAGACCAGCCTGGCCAACATGGCAAAACCCCATCTCTATTAAAAATACAAAAAAATAAGCCAGGCATGGTGGTGGGTGCCTATAATCCCAGCTACTCGGGAGGCTGAGGCAGGAAAATCACCTGAACCTGGGAGGCAGAGGTTGTAGTGAGCCGAGATCACACAATTGTACTCTAGCCTGGGGAACAGAGTGAGACTCTGTCTTGAAAAAAAAAAAGACATGTAGATTGGCACAGCTGTTATACAAAACAGTGTGGAATTCCTAAAGAAAATAAAAACAGAACTATCATATGACCTAGCAATCCTTCTTCTGGGTGTTTACCCAAAGGAGATGAAATCACCACCTTGTAAAGATATCTGCACTCGTATGTTCATTGCAGCATTATTCACAATAGCCAATAGGTGAAAACAACCTAGACGCTACACACACACACACATATACACACTAACATGTACACACAGAGGCATATTACTCAGCCTTAAAAAAAGGAAATCTTGCGACTGGGTGTGGTGGCTTATGCCTGTAATCCCAGCACTTTGGGAGGCCGAGGCAGGCAGATCACAAGGTCAGGAGATCGAGACTATCCTGGCTAACACGGTGAAACCCCGTCTCTACTAAAAATACAAAAAATTAACTGGGCATGGTGGTGGGTGCCTTGTAGTCCCAGCTACTCAGGAGGCTGAGGCAGGAGAATGGCGTGAACCCGGGAAGCGGAACTTGCAGTGAACCGAGATTGCGCCACTGCACTCCAGCCTGGGTGACAGAGCGAGACTCTGCCTCAAGAAAAAAAAAAGGAATTTTTGCCGTTTGCCACAAAATGGATGAAACCGAAAGGCATTATGCTAAGCGAAATAAGCCAGAAACATAAAAGTTTTGCTTGATCTCATTTATATGGGGGATATTTTGCTAGATCATATATATATAAATATATATATGGCTGAAATACACAGAGAATTAAACAGTGGTTATGACCGGCAGGAGGTGGGGGGAGAGGAAATGGGGAGATGTGGTTCAAAGGATACAAAATAGCAAATATGTAGGATGAACAAGTTCAGAGACTTGACGTACAACATGAAGACTACAGTTAATAAAGCTGTCCTGTATTAAAAATTTTTGTGAAATAAATTGATTTTAGCTGCTCTTATCACAAAAATTGTAATTATGTGAGAAGACAGATATGTTAATCTGCTTCACTACAGCAGCCATTTCACTATCTTTATGTATCCCATAACATCATGTTGTAAACTTCAATTATACACAATAAAATTTATTTTAATAATTAACAAATAAATAAAAACTCTGGATATCTATGCTTAAAAAAAAGTATTCTGATGAGATTTTGCCATAATATTCCCTGCAAGTACACGGCTGGATATAGACTGAACCTCTGCAGAGGCTAATTAATGGAGGTTCATAATCAACAGTAGATTGCAAAACCCACATCTTGTCTAGATATGGGGTGACTTGCCTGAGGATCTGAGGGAGACAGTGAGGGTTGGAGCGAGACTAAGGCACCACATCATCCAGAATTCTGGAGAGCCTCAGCAAGTCTGACACCCCCTTGACCCCTTCTCTGCGGCTTCCTCAGAGTCCTCCCTCATTAACAATCCCCTCCCTCCCTCTGCTGGATTTTCAACTTCTCTATCAGTGCTTTCTCCTTAGCAAATAAATATGCTCAAGGCTCTACTATCAAAAAGCAAGCCCTCATCCTTCCCAGGAAACTCCGCATCCTTCCACACTTTACTGACAAAATTTTTACATGTCAGTATCCACAGGATCCACATCACCTCCCAATCACTACACAAAACCTGCCACTCAAGGTTTCCCACAACCATTTTGATAATGCAGAATCTCTGGAGTAAGACATGTGTTTGGAATGGAGATCTGGGTTTCACTAGCTAGGTTAATTTAGACAAGTTATTTAACCTCTTTCATTGTTTCTCTTTTGCAAATGGGAGGATAACAATATTCTCTAATACAGTTGCTGTGAATATCATCAGTTCATTTAGCAGTGTCCATGGACAGCATTCATGAAGTGGTAATCATCATCATCATCACCATCATTATCATCATCATCACCATTATCATCATCATCACCATTATCTGTCATCATCATCACCATTATCATCATCATCACCATTATCATTATCATCATCATCATCACCATTATCATCATCATTATCATCATCACCATTATCATCATCATTATCATCATCAACATCATTATCATCATAGTTAACACTATTCCTTTATTCCTGGGGAGAATATGCAAAATCAGTATCAACCCAAGGGATAGATGCTGGGACAATTACATGGTTATACCAGAGATAACTAGAAATTATCATATCAAAACTCAGAAGAAAATGCGGGACTCTGAACCCAAGAAGCAGGTAGAAAATAAGAGGCAACCAGAGATCAGAACACGGTCAGAAGGTGAATTAGTTTCTGAACCTAGATGTCACAGGTTTGGCCCCTAGTCAAATCCTGTCAATTCTCAAGAAGGTCCAACCTCAACTTGTAAAGCCACCAGCCTACAGAAAAGTGCCCACTGGCAAAGAGGTCAACCATATCCCAGGTAAGATGAAAATTCCTTTCTGTTCTGTGCCAGCCTTTCTCCTGATGGGCAGAAGGGCCAGTCCTAGGTGTTAAATGGTTTCTCATGTCCCTGAGAGGGCTTCTGCCATATTCATGTATGGTGGAAGTAATTAAACAGGGCATGGTTGTGGGCAGTGCCTGGGGGTGGAAAGAAGTGATGCCTATTTTGGAAAACATTTGAAGTGTGTAAAAACTACTTTAGAAGATTTGGAGAGTGTGCATGAGTGTGTATGGTCATATACTGCATAAAAGTGAGTGTGAGCTGCAGATTTCCATCTCTTGTACGTGTGTGGGGCTCCTGGAGGAGGGAGGTCCCCCTGAAATGAAGTATAGGACACAAATCGAGCAATCTAAGACAAGCTATAGCCCAACATTACCTGTTTGTACTCTGATTTGAGAGAAGTTGATTTCCTCTGAAATTTCCAGACCATCCCATGTTCCTCCAATAATCCAACCCTTCCCACCTCTCTAAGTTGCCCTGTGAAGAGTTGGAAGAAAAACAGAAATGCAAAAACACTGGGGTGTTTTTACAATAGAAGAGAAAAAAGGGAAAGAGAGTGGAGAGAATCTACCCTGGCCTGGGACTTTCTCCATCCCTTTCAAAGTATGTTTCATAAAAATCAATGTTTACAAATGAAAACCTGTTTCCTTGTTCATTCTTTATTAGTTTACAAGCGACCTCAACTCCCACATAGGTTAAATTTGTATTTTTCCAGAATCTTTTTGTTCTCTACACTCATGTCCAAACAGCTCACATATCTCCTACAAGTAAATACACATAAATAGGCCCTGTACTTGCAGTAGGATTCACTTGATTATGTTATACTTAGTTTTCCTGAAAATTTTATCAGACAGAAAATATCCATTAGGTTGGTATGAAAGTAATTGCGGTTTTGCCATTAAAAGCGTGGCAGAAACCCCAATTGCTTTTGCACTGACTGAATACAACCTAATTTAAGAATTTTTTAAAATCATATATTCTTATTGTAGAACATTTAGAAAGTATAAAAGAAAATAAACAAGTTGATGAGCCCTGTCTGTAGTCCCACCACTCAGATAATATAACATTTTAATACACATTTTTCTATGATTTTTTTCTACGTGTATATGCAAATTCACATAGAAATATATGGAAATGTATTTATGTAGTTAAGCTCTTTTTTGTACCTATATTTTTATAACCTAATTTTTCCAGATAATATTATATATTTTGAAAAATATTCAAGCCATTAAGTTCTCTATAAAATTACTTAAATGGTATGAACTGATTATTTGGAGCATGGAAATCAGCCTGGTGGAAAGACCCCTTGCCTGGGGATAAAGAGTACACTGTGCCATGAATATGCAGTGTGACCTTGGGCAACTCACTTTTCTCCTCTGAATCTCAGTTTCCTGAGCCTTGATGAGAATCAGCAATAAAATAATTTCTACCAACTCACCACCATCACCTTCACTGAAGAAACCTATGACTTGAAGCCCAGCCCTCCCTGGGGAATTGGCGGGGCCTCCTAACCCAGGCTGAGCTACATCTCTTCCCATCCACTGATAAGCACTTTCCTGCTTTTCTCTCTCTAAACTGTGATCCCGGCTATCAAACGCGTGCAGTTATACAGTTTAGATTTGGGTGTGCTCCCCTTACCCACAACTTCATTTTATCTTCCCTGTTCTCATTGTAAAACCAAATCTAATCATATCACTTTCCTGCTGTTGCCTCTCAATGGCCCATGATGGCTCTTATAAAGAGGTTGCCTGAGCTGCCCCATCTACCCTGCGGCCTAGTTCCTCACCCTGCCTCCCTCTGCCTTTCTGCCCTCAGGCACCCTTTGGTTCCTCAAAAGCATCAAGTTCTATGTCTCCTACGTCTTGGCATCCACGGTTCCATTACAGCCACATTAACATTCTCCCTCATAAAATGTTCATCAATGACAGAATGGATTAAGAAAATGTGGCACATGTACACCATGGAATACTATGCAGCCACAAAAAAGGATGAGTTTGTGTCCTTTGTAGCAACATGGATGCAGCTGGAAATCATCATTCTCAGCAAACTATCACAAAAACAGAAAACCAAACATGTTCTCACTCATAGGTGGGGTTGAACAATGAGAACACTTGGACACAGGAAGGGGAACATCACACACCAGGGCTTGTTGTGGGGTGGGGGGAGGGGGGAAGAATAGCATTAGGAGATATACCTAATGTAAATGACGAGTTAATGGGTGCAGCACACCAACATGGCACATGTATACATATGGAACAAACCTGCACATTGTGCACATGTACCCTAGAACTTAAAGTATAATAAAAAACAAATAAACAAATAAATAAAATAAATTAATTAAAATATTTTTTAAAAAACATTCTCCCGTCACCACCATGCCCACCCTCCAAAAGCAGCTCATCCTTATTCAGCCTTCAGGGAAAGTTAATCATACACCTCCTCCCTCCTTTGAAGTAAATTAGATCATCATTTCCAGTGCTCTCCCTCCCATAACATTTAGCACAGCATATACATGTGGTTATTTGATAAGCATTTGTTTCTCCCTTAGACTGTAAGCTCCATGCAAGAGAACTTTTCAGCTCATCCCTGAAGCTTTACTACTCAGCCCAATTCTGTGCACATAGCAGGCACTCAATAGATATTTGTTTAAAAAAAGAGTGCATTTTCTCTTCGTAATTTCCTCCTCTAACTATTTTAAGTTGCAGTTTTCCTTGTGTGATCTCTGTGAAGGTAAGCTTCCTCATGCCCTTTCTGGATCCAGGATGAGAAAAACAAATAAATAAAAATGAATAGAGGGTGGGTTATGTTATTCTTTTTATCTCTTAAAGAAAACATAATACAATAAGAATCATCCACAACTCCACACCCTTAAAACTATACCAAGCAGCTTCCGAGAAAGGGGTGAGGAGCCTGGGGTACCAACTTTTCCACTGGAGCTGTTCCTTCCCTGTGAATTACCCAAGGAACTCAAAATGCCCCAGACCCAAATACCTAACTGCAGTCAAAGGGTGAGAATATTTCGGAGCAAATAAAAACACTTGGAAAACCTTTTTAGAGTCATTCCATTAGGACCTGTTAAAACCATTGCCAGTTAGAAGTAAGAAGGTTAAAATGCAGGTTAGTCAACACTACACATTTGCAAATAGGCTCAACAAATGTGCCAAGGAGTTAATTCTCTCTGCTCAGGCAGATTTTATTTGATTACTTATAGTAAATGGCATACACTGGTCAAAACTGGGTGATCTGGTTCTCTCTCTCTCATAAACGTCATATGCTCACCAATTCCAAGTATGTTTTAAAATGGCAATGTAGTTGTTTTTGGAGTAGGTTCTTTTGTAAGCATAGTACCTTGTCTCACTGCATATTTCTCAGTGAACATATTCATTCTTAACTTATGGAGGAAATAAACTCTTTATTTTGATATTCAGTGAATTTTTATAAAAAGACACTAGAGATACTCTACAATAGAGTGGCAAAAAATAGTTTACTTTTTTCTTTCTCTTGAAATATCAGATTTAAGTGGAGAGAGAAGTCTGAAGAAGGTGCCACTAAGAAACTGGCATGGAATGTCCACTCTAAGTGACCAAATGTGCTGCTATGTGAAGGAATGAAAGCCTTCATTGCAGAAGCCATCGATGTCTTGCCTGTAAAGCGTAAATTCCGCATGAGTCAATAATGGCCTGGGCCACTCGAACTCCAACAGAGAAAGGAGTCTACCATAGACCAAAGACTCCTCCAGGAGGAGCAAGGAGGACCCTTCAAATCTCCAGAGCTGTGTTCCCACAGTGTATCTAATGCCCTGGAAGAAGAATATACCCTTGGACAATTCTAAAGGACTTGCTATAATAATTACACCAAATGACAGTTTTGCCTGAGATCATTCATGTAAAAAGTAAGCATTTAGAAAGATAGTTGATGATTCCCATGGAGGTACTAGAAAGCAGTAAACACCATTCAAACCATAAGAGAAACTCACAAAGGTGTTGCCTGATCATAGATGAATTATGGGTACTTATTAACACTCCAAAGGTCACTTGAACTTACAGGTAGTTCTTTAAACAGCAACTTCCCAAAGAATCTAGTTATTTACTTACAGAGACACTTAGGGGATTAATAGAGAATGAAAATGGTGATAGAATAAACCTAAGAGAAACTGACAGAAACTATAGCACACTGAAAAATCATCAACAATTAAGATATAGCTCCAAAGAAATTATAATGCGTATCATAGGAAAAGGACATTATCTTGAAATTATTAGGTTTACCCATAGTTCTTCGGAACCAATTATATAATATGAGAAACTTTTTGAAATAACAGACTCTTCCAGTCCAACATGGTTTTATTTCCTGTATATGATGATAAGATCTCGGTATTTCTTATCGTAAGTGAGCTTTTATATTATTTATCTTGTGACTTTATTCAGAAGCAAGGGGAGTACAGTAGTTTTCTTTTTAAAAGGCAAATTCTTAAAAGGCAAAGCCCAAGTTGTGTTCAGTTTCGTATTCTCAGTGTCTGACACCTTGTAGGTACTTTATAAATATTTGAAGAAGGAAGGAAAGAGAGAAAGAAGGGAGGGAGGAGGAGAAATAAGAAGGAAGACCTATTTTGGTGGTATGTGCTATTCGGTTTGTGGTGGTGATCCTCCTCCTTAGACTTCCTAAATATGTCAGCCTCTTTTGCTCCCTTGGCCATAGTTCCTTGATTCAACTTTTGAAATCTTTTGAAGATTTCTCAGGAATTCAGTTTCTTCAATAATTGATGTAGTTCAATAATCCTTCTACATAGAATAAAATAATAAATGTTTAAACTCTTCAATCTAACTGTCCAGGTCCTCAATAAAGTTCCTCCTTTTACCCTCACCCTAGCCCATTTCTTTTATTTTAACAATGATCTGGGTGCCTGCAATGGGCCCAAACTTGCCATAGGTTGGTCCTAGAGGTTCAAAGACTAATACAAAAACCTCAGCCCTGGGAGTCTTCACTCCTTCAGCTCCTTCACTCCTTAAGTGGCTCTTATTCCTTAAATGTCCATCTCTGGTCAGTCAAGCCATCTTGCTTATAAAGCAGACACCATTTGGGTAAAATATTGCTATCTCTTTTGCATAGAATGCTATTTAATACATTTAGAATTCTCTATTATCTTTGAAGTTTCTAATGAGCAGAGAGCTTCCCAGACAGCTTCACTGATTAACTAGACCTGGCTTCAGCCAATCTCTTCTGCACGCTCCTTCAGCAGTTCTCAGGAAGCTATAGTAAACATTTTATCTCCTCAGTTAGGCCAAACCCTGTGAAGGTGAGCTTTGTGTACAGAACTTGGTTTCTTGCCTTGCCCACAAAGAGAATAGTGCTTAACACAATGAGGTCATCATTTCATTTTATCAGTTCACTAGGTCCTTTGGCAGCCTCTTCTGATGCTAAACTTGATCACTATGAGGACCAACTTGGACACCACCAAAGGCAAGGGAACTTCCTAAAGTGGTTTTGATGCATAATATCCTCATTGTATGTACTTCTCTATGCCACAGCTACTTCTGATCTTGAGATTTTCTTCAGAAAAAACAATCCACTAGAATGTAAATAAAGGCACGGGTTTATAATAGTTTTGTTCCATGCTGTAGCCTCAGCATCTAGAACAGAGATGATACATACAACCATTTCATAAAAAACTGTTTAATTAGCAGATTATTGCTTTAATTAACTGTTAAATAAATAAATGCACATATGATTTTATAGATCCATATACATTTATATGTTTTTTAATGTTTCAAAAGCATATGACATGTGGAAGAATACACACAAAATCTCTAACATTCATTAGCTCAGGGGAATGAATTAGAGGAAAAGAGGTGTAAGGGTGCTATAACTTTTTTCTTTTATACTGTATTAGAGCAAAAGAGAGGCTCAAATAAGGAGGAATTTAACAAATACAAAGTTATTTCAGGGCCGGGACTCAATATATTTCTGAAAGCCAAGAGAATTTATAATTCAACAAAAAAATATCAATAAGGAAAGAAAATCAAAGGCTTATGAAGTTTCATGGAAACCCTAATTTTATTGTGTGCTGAACTTTATTAGGTAATATTTTTATTTGTTTCCAAAAAGCAGCTCTTACCTTTCTTTTCTTTTTCATTAGTTGCCAAAGTGAATTCTTTCTCTTCCTTTAATACAGATTTGCAGCTAAATGCACAGGGACATCTACAAGCTTATAAACAATTTTCAGCAGTTCATTACCCACCTCTCCTGCCCTACAGAAAGTATAAACACAATAGTACAACAAATCACATGAACATTCTTTTCTACGGCTCACAGTATAATGTTCTGAGAACAATGAGCAGACCAATAATCAAGAGATTCCTCCAACGGCAGAGTGCAGCTGCCAACCACAAGCCAGGCTTCCACGCTTCAGCATGTACCACTTGCTTTTCACAAAAGAGTTAAAGAGATGACCCTATATCAGAAGACATCTTGGAGTTTTATTAGAAGAGCAAGGCTTGGTTTGGTGTGACTATATATATATATATATATTTTTTTTTTTTTTTGCTCTGTCACCTACGCTGGAGTACAATGGCACGATCTCAGCTCACTGCAACCTCCGTCTCCTGAGTTCAAGTGATTATTCTGCCTCAGCCTCCCTAGTAGGTGGGACTACAGGCGTGGGCCACCACGCCTGGATAATTTTTTGTATTTTTAGTAGAGATGGGGTTTCACCATATTGGCCAGGCTGGTCTTGATCTCCCCATCTCATGATCCGCCCACCTTGGCCTCCCAAAGTGCTGGAATTACAGGCGTGAGACACCGTGCCCAGTCTGGTGTGACAAACTTTTTAATACTTTCATCAGTCTTCTTTCGTGGCATTCCCAAAGTCCCATCTGTAAACATCTATTTTTTAAAATAATACAAATATTCATTATGATTATTATTGATAGTTTATTTTGAGACTGAGAAAGGAAATTTAAGACCATGATATTTCATTTTTACTAGCAGTATCAAGATACACACTTTTGGAACTGTAGATAAATGTTAAGGGTTGAGGTGGAAAGCACTAAAATTCTGTGGAACTGTGTTTAAGATATACAAAGAAGGCAACAGACTTTAGTAAAATGAGGCCATTGATGTCTTGCAGAATAAATATAAATCAGAGCTTTAGGCTTTGTCCTCTCCATCTTTCTTCATCCTACATCTCAAACTGAGTAGGCTCAGATGTCTGGGTGTGAGCTGGGATCTGGAGAATTCCAAAGAACAGGGTAGACTTTGCCCACAGAGGGCAGGAAAATCCATTTCTCCCAAACTCCCTCCAACTGCTTCCTGATATCTGACATCTCAACCAAGATGCTTTCCTAAGACTTTGGTACTCATTCAATCAGAAATACTCCTGAAAAAGATTAAGATTTTGCACTGATGATCAGTTCAGCTTTTATGTGCTCTTATTCTTTTCTAAACAAAAGGAAGAGAACATGAGAACAGTTGTACCTCTTGCAAGAACACAGCCCCCCAAATGTTCGACACTGAGGTTTAGAGGCCCTAGTATGAGTCAAGTCAGAGCACCAGGAGGCTCAAGGAATGCTCAGAAGTTAACTTCTGACGTTAAGACTGGCCACTAGCCGGGCTGGTGAAACCCCGTCTCTACTAAAAATACAAAAAACTAGCCGGACGTGGTGGCGGGCGCCTGTAGTCCCAGCTACTTGGAGGCTGAGGCGGGAGAATGGCGTGAACCCGGGAGGCGGAGCTTGCAATGAGCCGAGATCGCGCCACTGCACCTCCAGCCTGGGCGACACAGCGAGACTCCGTCTCAAAAACAAAACAAAACAAAAACAAAAACAAAACAAACAAACAAACAAAAAAAGACTGGCCACGAGCTGCAGTCTCTCCACAATCCCAAAAGGGAGCGCAGGGCTTACTCCTACTTGTAGGCATGGGCCCCTGTGCTGTAGTGGTGCCCTAAGCAGACATCCTGCCTCTGCTCCTGACCCTCAAGCCCACCTCCACAGACCCTTAAAACCCCCTAGTGACTCCTCACTGCAGTCAGGATACATTCCAAATACCTGAGCAAGGCTTAAACGATCTTTCGAGATCTTTCCATCTCCCTCCCCATGGCAGGCAGAATAGTGCCCCACAGAGATGGCCACTTCTGAATCCTTGCAACCTCTGAATGTTATGGCAAAAAAGGGTCTTTGCAGATGTGATAAAGTTAAGACTCTAGAGATAGGAAGATTATCCTGGATTATCTAGGTAGGTCCTAAAAAGAGGGAGGCATAGGGAGATTTGACCGCATACAAAGGATGAGGAAATAGGTCATGGAAAAAGAGACTGGAATGATGTGGCCACAAGCCAATGGCTGCCAGCAGCCACCAGAAACTGAAAGAGGAACAGATTGTCTCCTAGAGTCCCTAGAGGAAATCAACCCTGCTGACATTTTGATTTCTATTTCTTGCCTCTAAACTGTGAAAGAATAAATTTCTGTTATTTTCAACCACCCAGTCTGAGGTGGTCCTTAGAGAAAACTAATGCACTTCCCTATGCCCTAGCCATTTTGGAACTATTTTCAGTCACCCAAACAGATGGTGGCAATTTAGCCTCTACCCCTTAGCACATGCTATTCACTCTGCCAAGAGATTCCTGCCCACCTAAAATTGGGAGGTGGAGGACACCAAGGTGGAAAATGGAAAAAAAAAAAACACTTTAATTCTGTGCTTGGGTTTATAAAAGTAGGCATCACAGGGTACAACTCTGATACAGTTGCAGGGTTCTGTGGTTAATAAAGAGCTCTTTCCCATCCCATCTGTTCCTTACAACAAACCTGTGATGTGGGGAGGGGTAAGTAACAAGATCACCCTTTACATATGACAAAAACTGAGGCTCACAGAGTGGATCTCAGGGTAGCTGGTTAATGACGCTATTAGTCTCCTGACTGTCTCTAATGTGAATTCCCATCTTCTTCAGTGTCCTATAAAAATGGCATTGCCATCTACTTTTCAACTCTAGTCTAAATCATCTAGCTACTGGTTGTTCTTGAGTCTTTCCTAGAGCCAGAATAGCCGTTAAGTGCAAACAAGACTCAAAAGCCTTTCCAGGAGGATCAACCCGCAAATCAAGAAGTGACAACTCACAGACCACATCAGGAAGGTGGGCCACATCCCTCATGTCCATGCTGTCTGGATTCAGAGGTCATGTGGAATCACCCAGAAATCTGCCCTGATTCAAAGAAATCCTCTTCCGTTTGCACATTAAAGAGCTCCTGCAAAAATCCTTCCCAGCCTGCTTCTGAAATAGACATCCCATGAGAAGGAGAATCTAGCACAAATCATGGCCGGAGTTGGTTCCAACCTTGCAGAACAGCGTCCAGAGTATTAGGACTGGAAAACAGCAAATGCCACCAAAACCAGGAGCCATGTGACTTTTAGCAATTTATTTAGATAAATTGCTAAAACTAAGATAAAATAAATAGCAGTTTGCTTTTGTAGCAAGAGTGATGGTTTTTCCTATAAATAACTCAGGTAACAGATAGGGCAGGCAGAACAGAAGAAATCTAAACTGGGACTTTTAAAACCAACAGCAAACATCAGCCTATCAGCGCTGAAATGATCCCCTAAGCCCAGTCTCCCTAGATGCTGCCTCTCTGGGGCAAAGGCTGTTTTCTCATATTATACACGAGCAGAGTTAGACAAGTCAAACACCTCTAATGCCTCAATAATCTAGAAACTATTACATTTCTATCAGCAAGCATACCTTTCAGCAACTGCTAGGGATCAGTAAGATGGGATAGCTTACTTAACAGAACTGGCTACATAATTTGCAGTGCCCAGTGCAGAATGAAACTGCAGGGTCCCTGGTTCAAAAATTCTTAAAAAGCTCAAGAGGGTGACAACAGAACATTTAACCACACACAGGCCCCTCTGGGCACAAGCCAAGCGACTGCACAGGTTTCATACCCATGAAGTTCACTCTGCAATGAATGATAGGTCTCTCTCCAAACAGGTGATAAATTATAGTTTACTACGTCCTAGCAAGAGGAGATGAGGGAGGGGAGACTCAAATTATGACTCCATGACATGAAAGAGAAAGATGAGGTGTGCCAATCAGATCACTGTAAATCAGCAGTCCCAGGGACCAGTTTGGTGGAAGACCATTTCTTCCACGGACCTGGGGGGCAGGGATGGTTTGGGGATGATTTAAGCACATTACATTTATTGTGCACTTTATTTCTATTGTTATTACATTGTAACATATAATGAAATAATTATACAACTCATCGTAATGTAGAATCAGTGGGAGCCCTGAGCTGGTTTTCCTGCAACTAGATGGTCCCATCTGGGCGTGATGGGAGACAGTGACAGATCATCAGACATTAGATTCTCATAAGGAGTGCACAACCTAGATCCCTCACACACACAGTTTACAATGGGGTGTGTGCTCCTACGAGAATCTAATGCTGTCACTGATCTGACAGGAGGTGGAGCTCAGGTGGTAATGTGAGTGATGAGGAGTAGCTATTAAACACAGATGAAGCTTCACTTGCTTGTCCACCGCTTACGTCCTGCTGTGAGGCCTGATTGCTAACAGGCTGCTGACCAGTAGATCCACAGTCCAGGGGTTGGGGACCCCTATTTAAATAATATAATTATCTTGGTGATACATGTATTACATAACAGACTGACTGTGGGCCAGGCACTTTGCCTACAAATTTGCATCTCCTCATTTATTTCTCACCAACATCCACCAATAAGTAATATTGCTCTCCTCATTTTATAGGTTCATAAGGAAACAGAGGTTCATAAAGGTTCATTTTTCTGAGGTCTAATGTCTGAATGCTTTTCTTCTAATTATTACATAATACTGTTTCCTTACATTCAAAAAACATGCAGAAAAGTACTATCGCCTAATTTAATAGCAAAATCTTACAAACCCCCAATTCCTGTAATACACATGATGACATCCACCAGATTTGTGCTCACATTACTCAGTCCCCAAGTTAGGTGTAGGTCTCTTCACAGGACTGTAGGCTTATAGGCATCTCTTTGCAAGGTTTTGTGATATTTCTCACAGGAATTTCCTAATTAAGGCCTGCATCCCCGAGAAGCTTGGAAGTAAGTGGGAAGATCAATATGCGTAGGCTGAACTGTAACTCATCCAGCAATGTAAAGTATGGGATTATAAAGAGGCACATGGGATTTATAAAGGGTAATGCTATTGGGGAATCTCTGAAGAATTCAGAGAAGAGGTGATAGTTGAGCTGGGCATGAAATGACATCAGGAGTGTTTATTTTTCTGTATGTTGTCTTTGTTAAAGCTTATTTTTGTGATAACCAATTAAAATTTTTGAAAAGTTGAAAGGTATTTAACTATAAAAAAATCTGTAAGGCCACCGTCCCCTAAGTAATCACTGTAACAATGTGTTGTATTTCTGTCTATGATATTTCACGTGTGCCTATTGATTGGAAGATGGAATTGTATAGTAAATACTGTTTTGAATCCTGCCCTTTCACTAAATAATATGTTTGAGTCATTCAAATCATACCTTTTTAATAATTTCAAAATATTCCAATATATGGAGGTGCTGTAATTTATTTGACATGTACCTTGGTGTTTATCATTGAAGTCATTTCTTGGTGTGTGTACCTGGTTTCTTAACTTTCCTTTTTTCTTCTTTTCAGTTGACTCATAATAATTGTACTTATTTTTAAAATACAGAGTGATATTTTGAAACAGTGTGTAATTATCAAATCAGAGTAATTAGCATATCCACCATTTCAAACATTAATAATTTCTTTGCTTGGTGAACATTTAAAATCCTCTTTTAGCTTTCTGATAATATATAATACATTATAATTAACATTTAAGCTATTTTGAGTTTTAGTGCTTCTGTTAACAATGTTGTAAGGAACACCTCCACTCTTTTTTTTTTTTTCTGACAGGGTCTCATTCTGTCACTCAGGTGGGAGTGCAATGGCACAATCACAGCTGACTGCAGCCTTGACCTCCTGGGCTCAAGTGATCCTCCCATCTCAGCCTCCTGAGTAGCTGGGACCACAGTCATATATCACCACACCTGGCTATTTATTTATTTTTTTAAAGATGGGGTCTTGCTATGTTGCTCAGGCTGACCTTGAACTCTTGAGCTCAAGTGATTTTCCTGTCTCAGCCTCCCAAAGTGCTGGGATTACAGGTGTGAGCCACCATGCTCAGCTACCTCCATTCTTAATAGCTGATCTGCACTATGGATTACATCTTTCTAAGATTATTTAAGGAACAATCATTGAGACAAAAAGCACTCTTTATCATATATTTAAAATTGCCTATTTTACAAGCATACTAAAATTGCTTTCTTAAAAGCCTGTACAAATGTGTACTAAACTTATTTATACCCCAGCCATATCAGCCTTCAGTTCTTTAACATTCCCACTGTTTTCTACCCCAGGATGTTGGTGTGTACCATTTTAATCACAGTGCCTGGAACATTCACATATCCTAAGATCTGTCTCAGAAGTGTCTGTAACTGTTCTTTGATTTGACCTTTAGTTCTTGAAACAGTATTTTGTGGTTTCAGGGTTTATACCACCACAATACATTTCGGTATCTGGTAGGGTAAGTTCTATTCCACCTCCACCCGAATAATTTACTTTTCAAATTTTTTACAGTATTTAAATATTTTTATTTTTTTTAATTTAGGTTTTATCAAGCCAACCAGGTAGTCCCCTACAGATTTTGATGGAAATTATGTGAAAATTGTTAGTTTGGGCAAAAGTAGCATCATATTATTTTACAGTACTCCTGTTCAATAATACAATATACATTTCCATTTAGTCAAATCTTCTTTTATATTGCTCAATAAAATTTTGTGGTTTTCTTCATATAGGTGTCACACATTCTTTGATAATTCATAGTTGTAGTTGCTACTATATATTCTACAATGTTTATTGCTGTTATTTAGAAATGTCATTGGTTCTTGTATATTTATCCTGCAACCATTGTACTTTTGATGAACTTGCTTATTAATTCAAAACATTATTTAGCTGTGGTCCTGGATTTCCAAGGTATGTCTAAGCACGCTGTCATCACAGAACCATAATTTTATCTCTCTTTTCTATAGTTATTCTTATTTTCATGGTTTATTGTATTTGTATTTACTGGAATTTTCAGACAATGCTAAATAACAATGGTGACAGTGAGAATTAATCTCTTTTCTCTGCTTTAAATGGAAATACCTTCACAATGAAATGTGATGTTGATTCTTAGTTTCTATTTTCTTTATCATGTTGAGAAAGTATCCTCCTATTAGTGTTCCAAGAGATTTTTTATCAGGAATAGATATTCAATTTTATTGAATATCCACCGAGATCAACATTTTTTAAATTAGTAAACTTAGTGATTTGATGTATTAATGTATTTTTAAAAATATTAAACTATCATAACCCTGGAATGAGTGTGGATGAGTAGTCATTTTAAGGTACTTTTGAATATAGTTTCCTGGTCTTGTGCTTACATTTTTCCATCTTTATATACGTGATTGGGTTATTGCCCTCTGTATGTGGGCTGTCAGACTTTGAACTTAGGTTCTCAGAAAGTCAACACCACAGTGGCTGAGATTTTTGCCTAATTTGTCCAGGGCTGGACCCTCTGCCTAGGTCAGTGCCTGATATATAGTAAGTACTTGACAAACACTTCAGTTAATAGAATATATCTGATATTTTTGAAGTTTTTGAGTCAATGCTTACAACTGCTTTCACATAAATTATCTATTTCATCCAGATTTTCAGCTGTCTTGGCACATATTTTTGTTCATACATTTATCAGAAGCTCATGTCTTGTTAGTTTAAGATCTGCTTCCTGGATTGAATTTTCCCTTCTATTTGTTTTTCTCTAAGTTACTGAATTTTACTCTTGTCTTCATTTTTATTTCAGTCTATAAATTTTCTTTTATTGTTCTCTTCATAACTTTTTAAGGTTATTGCCTATTTCATTTATTTTTATTCATTTTTCTTTTATTAAGAAAGATTACAAAATTATGAACTTGCCTTTGACTGTATCTTGCCCACATCTCATAAGTTGGTAGTTTAATGCACTTGTGAAGCTTTTAAAAAATACAGGACTCATTTGGGACCTATCAAATCAGAATCTCCGGAACAGAGACTAGCCATCTGTACTTTTTGAGAGCTCCTTGGGTGATTCTGATATATAGCCAGAGTTGGGGCACGTGGGTCTAAGCCTGCCTGGAGCTTGCGCACAGTTTGGAGTGGGGTATTGAAGAATGACGAGTGCCTCCCAAAGGTGGAAGTTGGCTTTAAGCAGCACATGAAAGGACTTTGAGCTATAGATACAAGGAGTCATCAAACGTTGGCAGCAGGATTAAAGTTTAGACCACACTTTGAAGACAATAACTCTGAGCTCCAATGTGAAGACAGAATGAAGAAGGGAAGAGAAAGACTATCACTGGCATGATCTCTCATCATCATTATCATCATCATGATCTGTGGATCTTATAGCAGTGGTTCTGAAAGTGTGGCTCCAGACCGATAGCACCAGCATCCCCTAAGAAGGTTGCTGGTCCCACTTCAGACCTACTGAATCAGGTACCCCTGAGCGCGGGGCACAACTAGTCCTGCTTTTAAAAGCCTACCAGATGATTCTTATGTGTTCTAAAAACCACTGCCTTATAGTTATGCATCATTCAGCAATAAAGTAAGTGATAGTTTCTGTTCAATGTAACATAAGAAAAACAATATCAGAAAAAATCTGGCTGGGCTTGGTGGCTCATGCCCGTAATCCCAGCATTTTGGAAGACAAAGGCAGGAGGATTGCTTGAATCCAGGAATTTGAAACCAGCCTGACAACAATATAGTAAAACTCTATCTCTACAAAAAATAAAAAATTAGCTGGGCATGGTGGTGCATGCCTATAGTCCCAGCTACTCAGGAGGCTGAGGTGGGAGGATCCCTCGAGCCCAAGAGGTCAAGGCTGCAGTGGGCTATGATCATGCCACTGTACTCCAGCCTGAGCAATCGGGTGAGACGGTCTGAAAAAACAGAAAGAAAAAAATTTGTGCATTTGTTTCTAAGGTATTTATTGAGTTTCTACTATGTTCCAGCCCCTTAGGGCTGCTACACAGAGCTTACATAGGTTGTACATTGTGGTCTATATGAATCACCCCCTGAAATCGTACAGTACGCAGACTACCAAGCCATAGGCTGTGGCTGTGCCCCTGGGTAGGTATTAGGTTGACACTATGGAGAACAAGACAGTGTTATTGTATTCATGGAGTTTACATTCTACCGGGACCAAGACACATTAAACTAGTAAACAAATGCAGAAGATAATTATAGATTGTGAGAGTGCTTTAAAGAAACTAAACAGGCAACATCTTAGAGGAAAACATTTCTTATCCAAATTCTTGAGTATATTCACCAACGCACCCATAATCACTTTGAAACCTAGTAGAGAAAGAGATCCAAATTTTGAAACACATCCCTTCTCTTGACTACTCATTGCAGATAAGACACTGACACAGCCCTGCTCTCTTTTACACGCACTTCAGAAATTACAGCTATTGATGTGGGTGCTTTTGACTCACACCACAAACACACAGGCTACATACATGCAGCAGCTGCCTCTCTCTGACCAGGGGACATTCTCGTATTAGTCACATGCATGCCTGTGGCAGATGGAACCCCAGCAACACCTGACTACAACACTCAGAGGCATCATGAGGAATGACACGGCCAGGCTCTCCTGGCCCAAGTAGTTTGCGATATTATCTGATTGCATGCAAATGACAGAAAACACTTTCAGAATTGATATTTGATAGGCAGATCCTTGCTTGTAGGCAGAACTATCTGATATAGTAGAAAGTGATGTTTTATGAGCTGGATTGACTTGTTTCATTGTCCGCAAGAAGCTACATGACTTTTGTCAAAGAGGTAATCGCACACACCATCAAGGAGATGTTCTTAATAGAGACAGATGTTAGTTTGACATCATATCTTAACTTTAAATGAGCTACCTCTAGTCTCCAGTTCCATGTCACTAATGTGGGAAAAAAAGGCAAAGTTCTGAAAATGTGTTCTGGAGTGAAGTACGGTAAGTGGAGAAAAAAACATCCATATTAAGTAGACGGAGCAAAATAATTCTCATGTTCCTTTCCCCTTCCCCTTCCTCGCCCACACCTCTTCTCCATAAACACAGAGTCCAAAGGCTTCAGGCTACTTTTACCCTGAACTCTATTTTTGTCAGATCAATGACAAGTCACGTTAACAGCGGTGTTTAATTCTATCAATATGTGACCAATTGTGTTAGATTGTTTGGCCATTGATTTCACTTACAGCTACAGTTGAGTCTGAAAGGAGCCGCTCTTCCTTGCCGTACCTCACACGGTGACAAATGCTGAGTGCTGGCTTTGTGCTGGGCTTGTACACACCAATTCCACTTTAGGAACACTCGATCACATGCCAAAGCTAAACCACAAATGATACAAATATTATTTCTGAAATTTCAGGGTCATCATTTGCCTCTCTGATTAGCCTTGAATGAGAGCATGACCCGAAATGAATAGATGAAGAGATAAAAAATCAGAAGGTATGAGAACTAAGCAACTGGAAAAATAATTCAGTGTTCTAGCTGGCCACAACAAATGGAAGTATGAGCAAATCTGAATTCAGATGGTTAAATTGTGATGCTTTTCTATTGCTGTAGTCTTACAGTTTTCCAAAATGACCAGACAAATTACATTTGATCTGGAACTATGGTCATTATCTATTACTTTCACTCATTCCCTCTGTCCCACATCCACACTTCCTTTGCTTCCAAAATAGATGCCTCTCATATGGCCTAGTATTTGACAGCATAACAGGGTAACTATAGTCAGTAATAATTTAATTGTACATTTTAAAATAACTAAAAAGTATAATTGGATTGTTTGTAACACGAAGGATAAATGCTTGAGGGGATGGATACCCCATCTTCCATTATGCATTGCGTGCCTGCATCAAAACATCTCATGCACCCCATAAAGATACACACCTACTATGTATCCACAAAATTTAAAAATTAAAAAAAAATATAAAACAAAATAGATGCTTCTCATCGTAAGGGAAGCAAATCACTCTCTAGCCAGTCAAAGGAGCCTCTCCACTGTGCAGGAGAAAGATCAGAAGATAAAATCAAGGTCGTAATTTCCTTAACACCAACCCACAACCTCCTGACTTAGTGAATTTCAAAACATGGGCTTATGGCACTTGAAATACCCATTTCACAGCCAGGATATAGAAAATGGGTCTAGCTCTTTAAGAAGGAGGAGATTCCAGACACTAAGGATGACCTTAGATTCAGGGCTTATTCTCCTCCGACTCGACTGAATCAAGGGCTCTTCTTAAAAGCTGGCCGCCTCGGTCAGTTCAGGCGGTCAAAAAGAACACTCCCTGGATGGCAGCGAGGCCCAGCGGCAGCGTGCCACCGCCAAAGACCTCGGCCCTTGTGAGCTGTTACAGCACTCAGCTTATCAATTTACTTGCAAATGGCTCCCTGAAGTATTAACCCAGGTTAATTATTCGTCAAATATGATTATGCAATGGTAATGTAAAAAATCGGAAATGCGGGATGGAATTTTTCACTCCAGCGATTTGGCAATTGTGGCAGCTGGTGGAGGAGCTGGAGTAATTACCAGGCCATTCCAGCTGGTGGATCACCACTCTGGTTCAGGAGGGGAAGGGGGAAAAAAGCAATAAAGGACCGGAGGAGCGGGAATCTGAGCCGTGCCAATCGACGTAGGGAAAATTTCACAGCTGCTGGTGGTGATAAATGAGAAACGGTGGCCCTACTTCTAATCAATACATGTAAATGCTACTCATTACAGCCTTTATACACACTTCTCAATTAGCCTTTCCTCCCACTGGTAACAAGGAATGTCATGCTTTCTGGACTGTGAAAGTGATTCAGCGCTGGGTTCACCTGCATCCGTGAGACACAGCAACCAGGCTCCTGGGGCCGGGGGCAGCAGGTGGGAACTCCGAAAGGCCGGATTCCTCCTCTAGCCGAGGCGGCCAAATCCCAAGTGTACCCTTTTCATTAAACAGTGACTTTTCAGACACCACTTGTTCATTTGGGGTGAATGACAATCCCACCCAGACCCTACTTGGCATCTAAAAATGCAGGCGCATTTGAGGACATGGCCCAGAAGAGATGTTTTTTAAACAAATTATTTTCTTCCTATTTGAAAAAACAAACAAAAATACTTCTTTTTTAAAAGTTGTTCTTCTGAGTAATAAACTCTATTATGATTCAGTGAGTTTTCCACATATATTTGCAGAACTTTTTTTTTTTTTCAAGAAAAACACAATCTGTGAAGGATTCCTTAACTTGCTGTATGTAGTTTCATTTTCCTTTTGTGTAGGGAGATAAAAGTCCAAGCCAGAGCACACTTAGCTCAGCAGGTTGCTTGTGCCTACATAGCTTCTCTCAAGTGAATTTTTTTGCAGCTATGATGCTGTTCCACGTATTGTCAACCAAGTCAGTTGGATGGCCCATGTGTGTCTACATCAGGCATCCTATATTTAAAGAGCTGAAATCCTTAAGGAAAAATGCAAGTCTCCCATTCTGTAAGGGCAGTGTTTTCCTGCCTTCCCAGTGGTGAGTAATTATATGGATTTCATTACCTTCATTCATTTTGTTTCATCTGATATTAAATATAATTTTTCCTACAGTTAATAAATATCCCATAGAAAGAAAAAGACATTAAAACACACACACACATACAACCCTTTCTTTACTTTAAAAAATGGCATTTTACTTAAGTGCATGCTGTGAAAAAAATTTTTTAAGTAATTGTAATAATGTTCTTTGAGGTTTGAATTGTTGCTTAGTGAAAGATAAATCCTTCAAATTGTGTTAAAAAATGATGTTTATGGGACCAGCAGTTTGACTATCTATCTATATCTATTGATCTATCTATCTATCTATCTATCATCTATATATCTATTGATCTATCTATCTATCTATCTATCTATCTATCTATCTATCTCTCAGCCACTTGGACACATGAAAAATTGTTATCAGTTTGAGTATAATATCACAATTAACAAACAGCCATTGGGGTTAAATGCCAAAGAATGCCCATCATCTCAAAATTAAATTGTATAAGTCCATTGTCAGTTAAGCTGAGGGCAAAGCTTAGGTGTGAGAAGAGAGGAATCAGTTGTACTTCTTAAGGTTTTCCTACATAATAATATATATTTAAATCAGTTCAGGTCAAATTTCCTTTATCTGATATTCATAGAGCATCTACTATATGCCAAGCACCTTTCTAGGCAATAAGAATGTGATAGTGAACAAGACATGCAGAATTTCTGTTCTCATGAATCTTGGGACTCAAACCGACATCTTTGTAGTTGCTAAATCTTGAGATTCCCAAGGAGAAAGCCACTCTCCTAAGAAAGCAGAGAAATGATGACCAGACACAATTCAAAAGACAATTTTTCTGACCACACTAAGAAATGACCAATTACTAAGATAAAGAATCTCCATTTTGAATCCTTTGCCAGCATCTTTTACTCAGTCTGAACTCCGGAGGGGCATTCATGTTGTTTCAGATATGTTAATTTTCACCATGGTATTCCAAAAGCAATATCTATTCTTATTCTGATCCTGAATTTCATCCTACCTGCATTAAGAGAGTCTTTTACTAAATAAGGATGCTAGCAAGAGATTTGTTCTTGGAGTCTAATATACTCCCACTGAATTTCAGTTGAATTCCTTTTCAGAGGTAAATATACTTTCTTCACTCTACAGAAAACTTAAATCAGAGACCAGGAATAACTTGTGATTCTAATAGGAGATAAGAAATGGTTTCTATCTGGCTGCCAGACTGCCTGAGAACACATGGCGATCATAGATCCAAGCAACTGGATATCTTTGGTTTTCTTTCTTGTTTCCTAGCAATAAACACGTTGAATAAGAATAAAATACCATCAATTTCATCCTGAGCACATTCGTCACTGATAATAATCAGACTTTTCTGTAAAGACTGACGGTAGACTAGAATTCTGCATTTACACACCAAAAAGTCCAAACATCATTATGCAGAAATACTTCCCACAGATAATCATCAAATTAAGATATATATCTATGGTAACCCATTTATATGTAATAATCCACATGTGTCAAATTTTGCTAATGTTCAGGCTAGCTGTCTAGCTCTGCACAAGCCCTAACATGCAATTTATGTCTAGGATTTAGCTCCTGTATATTTGGGAGGCAGATTTCACCATTCAATTTTTTGGTTAATAATAGCACTGTTTTAGTAGAATTCAGAAATGTGACTGAATCGAATATTGAATTTAATCTTATAGAAATAATGTAGTTAAAAGGGAAACATTTTTTAAAATATAGAAGTATGCATATACATATACATGATATTGTCTAAGCTGTTTATTTTCCATGAAGCATCCAGATCTTGTCACACATTAGCTCAAAATTTTCCAGTGGCTTTTCATCTTATTTGGAGTAAATTTAAATCCTAATCATGGCCTACAGGATCATATAAAATGCACCTTTCTGCCTCAGAGCCTTTCCAGCTGCTTCTCGAAACAAACTTTCCCCAGATCTCCACATGACTCAATCTCTCTCTTCATTCAGGGCTCAGCTCAAATGTCCCCTTATGCGACACCTTGTCAGCCCCCTGTAATCTAGCATGGTACCCCCATCACACTCCAGTTCTTCATACTGCTTTATTTTTCTTCATAGCCCTTATCTCCACTTGATAGATTATATATTAGTTGTCTCTTTCTTCCTGTCTCCCCCAGTAGGATGTCAGCTACATGGTAGAAGAGATCTTGTTTGTCTTTTCCATTTCTATACGTGGTCCTCATTCTTTACTCCAGTGCCTTGTACATGATACACTTTGAATATTGCTTGAATGACTAAATGAATGAATAAATATTCCCTACCTAAGCCAAGATACTACCAAGATCCTCCTCATTTCTAAAATAGACACATTTTTGGTAAGGAACCACAGCTTCTTATGAGTCACCATGTCTGTCTTATGCTGTGTTATTATCGCAGCCACATGGCTATGGAGCACTTAAAACATCTCAAATTGGCCGGGCGCGGTGGCTCAAGCCTGTAATCCCAGCACTTTGGGAGGCCGAGACGGGCGGATCACAAGGTCAGGAGATCGAGACCATCCTGGCTAACACGGTGAAACCCCGTCTCTACTAAAAAATACAAAAAACTAGCCGGGCGAGGTGGTGGGCGCCTGTAGTCCCAGCTACTCGGGAGGCTGAGGCAGGAGAATGGCGTAAGCCTGGGAGGCGGAGCTTGCAGTGAGCTGAGATCCGGCCACTGCACTCCAGCCTGGGCGACAGAGCGAGACTCCGTCTCAAAAAAAAAAAAAAAAAAAAAAAAAACATCTCAAATCTAACTGTGATATGCTATCAGTGTAAACTATGTACTGGATTTCAAAGACCAAGTACAAAAAAGATTGTAAAATATCTCACTAATAATATTTAAATTTGTATCTATTGAATACATTTAATTTACATCTTGAAGTGATAGCATTTTTATGTATGAGGTTAAATAAAAGATATTGTTAAAATTAATTTCTTATTTGTCTTCAGTTATTTTTTAATGTGGCTACTAGAAAGTTTAAAATTACATACTTGGCTTCCATTTAGTGTCTACTGGACTGTGATGGTCTAAAGCATATTTCACTGCTTTTAGAGTCTTTAATCTATTTCTTTAGCCCACTGGTCTAATAAATTATTCTACTTACACTTGATTCCAATAAACCATCTTGCAGATAAGCATGTGTTGGTATGGATTGTAAATATCTATGTGTATCTCTGATTTCCATATTGTATTATATATATACAATTATATATACAATTGGTTTTAGTTTTCTCACATGCAGCATTAGAGAGTGTTAGCTTTCAGGAGATAGATCTGAATCATCAATACACTGAGAATTTGGACCATCTTTGTTGGCTGAGGCCTGCTTAGGAAAATCCTAGGCCAGTCTTAATGATTTTCATTTCTAAACATAGACTGAGTATGGCAGAAATCTATGAATGTTGCTGTAGTTCATGCAGCCATTTCTAGAAGAAGTAAAGGAAACTCACGACACATACTTAACTAGCAGGGACTGACTCAACATTGTACTTAATGACTGAGTGCTCATGGCCAAATATGAGTCAGGAGTAGATATCAGAACAAGCCAAGGCACATTGCATTCACTTCCCGATCCACACCTGAAATTTGCATGCCCTTCTCACAGTTGGACCTTCCTCGGAAGTTCCCTGCCCTCCAAGTGGTGGCTTTTAACCGAACCAAAGTTTGCCTCCACTTTCCTTTTCCATTCCCTATCCCCCTGGGTATGAGATGATTTGTAAGCATGCCCACAGTGCTGTACACCTTAAATCTTAGCCAAGGTTGAATTCAGCTTACATGGTGACAAAGGTTAGGTCCAACATGCAGATAAAGACATCTGTCCTTGCTGTCTCATGTAAGAGCTGATAATGAGCAAGACTGGAATGGAAGCTGTCACTTTGCATTGCATCACAGGGACCTGAACAATGTAAAGAAATTAAAAGCTCCCGGTGGCAATGGATCCCATTTCAGTCATTAGCTGCGTGGGAGAGACAGGCACCATTCAGGAGACTGGAACCAGTGGGAGTCTTTGGTCCTCAGGGAATTTGCTGCAAATGCTGCTTTATGCCCCACTTCTTTTTAGTGCACCTCAAGAACAAATGAATTGCTAGTCTTTGTTTTGATTATTATTTAGGTCCAGCTACTGTGGATGGAAAGAGGAAGTTTGAAAAGGCAAGGCAAGGGAAGAGAGGAAGACCCAGTGCATTAATCTAGAAATCAGTATTTTTTTAAACAAATGTATATGCAAAAGTATATTTGTGTGTTCATGTGAGAGATATTATAAGATAATAAATACAAAAATACAAAAATGGGCTTTCTTTATGCTTCCTCTCCTCTCTTTCTCTCTCTCTTTTTTGAAGCTGGCCTACTGAAAATGAATGAGACTAGCAAACCCAGGACTGACTCTTATTTCAGGCTCAGAAATACGAAAAAAATGTAATATATTTTTTAACAGAAACTCTGAGAATATATGCTTCAATCTTGGAGTTTCAAAAAAGGCAGCGAATCAGGCAGAAGGACGGAAGGTTACAGATTAGTACTGGTCATTGCTCAAAGAGTACAGGTTATAAATAATAAAGGAGGAAAGGGTGAAGGACACTAAAATATAACTGGGTACCCACAATGGAATAATCAAAGCAGAGAATCTAATTTCAGCTTTAAAAATACCATCTAACATTGAATTGCAGCTGTATAGGAATCTTTCCGCTAACACACTGCCACAGATATACAAATGCTTATCTTAGATACACATGGTTCAAAGTTTCAAGAGAAGTACCAGGCTAGTCCATGATTTCAGGCCAAAGAGCGGCATATTGTTTCATTTGCAAAGTGAATCAAAGTATTTTCTATAGAAGTTAAAGTGCAATTTAAAAAAAAGAAAAGAAATATAAAAAGGATTGTGGTAGATATTTTTATATAGAGGCCCAGTAGTAATTTTATATTTTATATAAGTTATATAATACATAGACATATTAACGGACATCTAACATTAACGGCCTCACATTTTGGCAAATTTATCAATGTTTTTATAGGCAATATAAACTTGGCCTTCTTACGCACACAAACGCACATACAAAGAAAATATAAGGAAGGGAAGGAGAGAAAAATAAAGGCTTAAGGATCTATCTGTGCCTCAACTAACTGTCCTAATCAAAATGAAGGCAAATTCAACTTCTGAAAAAGCTGGCTGTACAGAGATAGGAAAATCTGTAAGATGCACCTCTTCCCCTAACAGGGTTGTTCTGTGGGGCACATAATTTATGTCCCTGAAACGTGGTTGTTTTGTGGCAAGACTCAGTCTTCACCAGTGGGTTTTGCTTGTTATTGCTGCTGTTAGTGAATCTGCTTCTATGAAAGGAGGGCTCAGTATGAGTGTGTAAGCCTCTGGTAGGAGGAGAATTATATAATTAAACTCTTCAATACTTCCATACATCTCGGAAGTCACTCTTGTCACCTAAGTGACAATAGCTATAATAACAATAGCAAGTCTTCACATCGTCCGGGAAGTTATTCTTACTTATTTCAAAATACAATTTGGCTATTTTGTAAAAACATAGTTGTTGATTACTAAATACAACTTTTCGTAGGACAACTTCATCTCTGAAGATGTGCACAGATAAATACAATTTCCGGCTGGGTGTGGTGGCTCATGTCTGTAATCCCAGCACTTTGGGAGGCCAAGGCGGGTGGATCATGAGGTCAAGAGTTCAAGACCAGCCTGACCAACATGGTGAAACCCCGTTTCTACTAAAAATACAAAAGTTAACCGGGTGTGGTGGTGCATGCCTGTACTCCCAGCTACTCGGGAGGTTGAGGCTAGAGAATCACTAGAACCCGGGAGGTGGAGGTTGCAGTGAGCTGAGACTGTACCACTGTACTCCAGCTGGGGTGACAGAGCAAGACTCTGTCTCAAAAAAAAAAAAAAAAAAAAGCCCATTCTGTGGATGAGGAAAGTAAGGTAGAGAACAAGGGTATGTAGGAATGAAGCACGTATTTGGTTTCTTAGCCATGTGTAGTCACAGTGGGTATACATCTATTCATATTCTATATATGTACACAAAGACTTTCATTATCATGAATTTACAGATTTTACTACTAGTTACATGATTTTTCTTCTTAACATACGTGAAGTTGTTGAAATGTCAGAATAGATAATTGTAAATAAAATAAAATAAAGAATAAAAAAAAAACCCAAAGATCAGATCAAGGAAAGGTAAAACTCTCCAAGAAACTGAGGAGTCATTGCTATGAGGCTGTGCAATCATAATAGAAGCCTTAAAAATATCCAAGACATCCTGAAAATGAGCAAGAGGTAATAGAAGTGCTGTTAGTGTATTTTAAATCCTGGCCAAGCCATAAAGGACAATAGAGACAGCTCCAGAATAGTTTCTAAAATGCCCCAAATTAGCAAGTAATTGATGCTCTAATATCTGGGAAAATCATGCTTAACTATAAAGAAGTATATTTTAGGAGTGGATGTTTTAATTCAGGCCCAAACCAAAGAAAATTGAAGATACAATTTTCACAAGTATCTAATCAAACACACATTCTATTTCTCACCAACTTTCTGAATGCTTGATTCTTTGGTTGTTAACTCTGGTCTGTGTTTTGGATTGTCCTACTTCTCTGAAGAAGCAACCAACCTTTCAGTTTTCCCTAGAGGATGGAGAATGTGTATTCACTGCCATAGAAACACATGATAATCAAGGCAGAGCAAGTGCACACTACATACAGCGCAATGAAACAATGGCTTCCATGGCCTCGAAAATTCATTTGCATAAATGTAGCATTGATTGAGGACTTACTACATTTGTCAATCATCATGACAGCTGATTTGCACACATCAGCTCTAGTCTGCTCAATAACTAAACACAGTTTAGGTTCGGTATTTAGATATGAGGAAACTTAGAGAAGTTAAATAACTTGCCCAAACCACACAGTGTGTAACTGGTGGCATGTTAAGAGGCATGCATATCACTGGTTGCAGTGGCTCAAGCCTGTAATACCAGCACTTTGGGAGGCTGAGGTCAGGAGTTTGAGACCAGCCTGGTCAACATGGCAAAACCTCGTCTCTACTAAAAATACAAAAATTAGCTGGGCATGGTGGCACGCACCTGTAAACCCAACTACTTGGGAGGCTGAGGCAGGAAAATCACTTGAACCTGGGAGGCAGAGGTTGCAGTGAACTGAGATCGCACCACTGCACTCCAGCCTGAACCACAGAGCGAGATTCCATCTCCAAAAAAAAAAAGAAAAAAAAACAACCATGCATATTCATGACCTCCCCAGTTTAGACTCTAAATTGGACCCCAATAGGCAAGCAGGTAAGCAGGTTAAGAAAACAGTCAATCTAAAATAAAGACAAAACAGAAAATGTAGCATCAGGGAAAGGCAATATTCCTTCTTCCTTAGATTGCCTCCCCACTGCTGTTATATGCACACTTCATGCTGTCTTTTAAAATACTTATGTTTGCTTATTCTGCATAAGGCTGTGTGCTAAATACTTTACATACTACTTGGCACTGGTGGCCTATGGACATGCCCATTCAGCTGATGGGAAAATTGAGTTTCTTTAGAGATTAGCTTGTCCAGATTTCACAGAGAGCGGTGAAGCTCGCTTTTGAGAGCTGGCTTGGCTGCACAAGAGCATGTGCTCTTTCCACTCAATCATGCTGCTCCTCTTACTGTGTGTATGTGAATTATGCTAATTTCATACATTAGCCGTGTTCTAAACGCACAAGTTAAGCTCACGACTTAAAGGTAATTTGCAGTCCATCTTTCAGGAAGTACAGAATCCTTCTGGAAAACACATATACACATTTCATAAAATGGCTATTTGCCAAATGATAGGCTTAAGATTACATTACAAATTAGGTGTGAATATGGAAATGGCATCACATCCCTTGCCCTGGGTATATTATCAATGATCACCATCATCACCTACACCTGATTACTAAATACTATCTGTAGGCTGGGTGTGGTGGCTCATGCCTGTAATCCCAGCACTTTAGTAGGCTGATGCGGGCAGATCATTTGATGTCAGGAGTTCGATACCAGCCTGGCCAACTTGGTGAAACCCCATCTCTACTAAAAATACAAAAGTTTGGTGGGCATGATGGCATGTGCCTGTGGTCTCAGCTACTAGAGAGGCTGAGGCAGAAGAACTGCTTGAACCCGGGAGGTGGAGGTTGCAGTGAGCCAGGATCACACCACTGCACTCCAGCCTGGATGACAAAGTGAGACTCCATCTCTAAGTAAATAAATAATAATTAGTATCTCTATATGGCCCCATATACACTAAGTTGGTACACATTAATCTTTTCCTCCTGGGTAGATACACAAATTTCTGAAAAAAGGTATGCTGGCCAAATAATAAATTTAAAAAGAAAACAGCAAATGTAGTATGTACCCACTACAAGATAATGAGTGAGAAATAATAACGAGAAGCACCTGCTTTGACAGAGAATGTTGACCAATCTTTTCTAACCAACTGGGAAAATCATTTCTAAACTGCCATTCTTAATTATACCACTTAGCAAAGGATTCTGGTGAGTGACAAATCTGGATGGGAGAATACATTTGGTAATGAAAGCCGGCATCTACCAAGGGCCTTCTCTACTGTGAGCTAGGAAAAATGTAACATGGATTATTATTGCATTTCATCTTGGCAAGAATCATCTGAGGAAGATACCATCATTCCCACTTAATGGATGAGGAAACGGAGGTTCTAAGAGTAAGCAACTTTTCAGAGTTTACACAGCTTGTAACTGTTGCAACTAAGATTCATGTGTCAAAATTATGGTCTTAACAGATATTTTTGTGACTTTTTAAACCTTTCTCATACCAACGTCTTTCTCTCTCTCAATCTGTCTCTCAGTCATATACAACTAAAACAGAAGTTTCACACAACAGTAATCACCCTTACTTACATGTGATACATGCTGACATTTTTTTCACTGTGGGTCACAGTAAAAACATTTTTCAATTATTGAAAAACTAGCTTAGCGGCCTAGCAGAATCTTGCAAATTGACTAGAAAGAGCCACCAAGAATACTGCTGGCTTACCATCGTCTCCAGTTTATGTGATTCTCACTAGTCCTGGCACTCCTGTATCAGATTCTAATGAGGATCAAGGCTTTTGAAAAGTATAAAGGACAGGGTTTCTAGTAAGAAAGCAATATTGAATTGTGCAGTATTTTTCCAATTACAGCCACAACTACTCTATTCTATTCATTCCAGAATATTCTGAAATACTGTATTTTATTTCATTTTAAAAAATAAATGCTGTTATTAACCTACCACATTGATTTCATGACACTGGATGGAAATCAACCTTTTAAACATGAAATAGAGAAGAATGGAATAGAAACATATTTAATACAAAGATCACCTTGTTGAGCTGTCAATAAATTATAAAATTTGTGTTTTCTCTTAAGCTGTTTTTATTACAGACTAGCTATGAAAATCAGTGTATTTCATTGCTCAACAGGTTGACATATTCCCAAGAAATATATTATGTGTAGTATCAGGTTACTTTTAATTAAAGGTATGACTTTTCATGAAAGAGAGAGGTAATAGTTCATTGCATTGGTTAGTGCCCTATTCCTGTGCTTAAAATAATTATTTTTTATTTTAGTTATACATAGCATTATAATCAGATATATAGGCTGGGCATGGTGGCTCACACCTATAATCCCAGCTCTTTCAGACTGCTTGAGCCCAGGAGTTTGAGACCAGTTTGAGCAGCATAGTGAGACCCTACCTCTATTTAAAAAATGTTTTAAAATCAGATATATGAAGTATAATATAGAACTGAATTTATCTGATACAATACTATGGTACCTAGAGAATTAACAGGCTTCCGGTCAATAAGGGATATGATATTTGCCAAACTCTTGTAGACAAGTGCTGGTTTATAATCACTTCCTACCATACGGCACTTTAACTTGGCTTGGATTTTATTTCATTTCATTTCAAACAGCATCAAATGAGAGCCTTGTGTTCCCCAATCCCAAGAACATCAATTCATCATAGATGCCTTCTAATTCTGTGAATTGCAAGCCCTTTGTTTTAACACATTGTCTCATGTTTGAACCATGTATGACATATATTCTTATTAACCTGGAGAAATTATGTCAAAATGAACCAAACCCACTATTAATTTATTTTGGGTCATAGATAAGAATACTTATTCTTTAGGTCTGGTTTTTAAAACTCCTTTTTAATTTTTTTTTTTTTTTTTTTTTGAGATGGAGTCTCGCTCTGTCACTCAGGCTGGAGCGCAGTGGCTGGATCTCAGCTCACTGTAAGCTCCGCCTCCCAGGTTCACGCCACTCTCCTGCCTCAGCCTCCCGGGTAGCTGGGACTACAGGCGCCTGCCACCTCGCCCGGCTAGATTTTTGTAGTTTTTAGTAGAGACGGGATTTCACCGTGTTAGCCAGGATGGTCTCGATCTCCTGACCTCGTGATCCGCCTGTCTCGGCCTCCCAAAGTGCTGGGATTACAGGCTTGAGCCACTGCGCCCAGCCTAATTTTTACATAAGTAATACAGCACATTTTAAAAATCAAATAGTAAAATGCTTAAAGAGAAAACAAATTTTCTTGCCCCATCCTTCCTCTTTAGTTCCCCTCCATGCCTATATTTCTAAATAACAGGCTGGCCATGCTATTCCTTGATTATCTATTTTAGCCATTATTTATAACTTTCTCATTTGGAGGTTGAGAACTGAATTCTCTCTACCCCGTTTCCCCTCCCCTCTTCCAACCATCCTTCCATTCGACTCTCTCCCAAAGCAAATTATATCACTATCTTTGAATAAATCAATTTGTGATGTTTACATTATTACCATTATGTATTTATTGTTTACAATTAAGACAGTGTACAGTGATATTTAATTATTTCTGACTGTTGGTAACTAATAATTGTCTATTTAGTAATTTTCTATCTGTAAATCATTATTTCTTCTTTCAAACACTTTGCCAGTTGCCCTCAATGTTGTTGAATATGTCAGGCATCTAATTGTGCCCTTTCCCCAGGGGCATCCGACTGTTCTATTCTTAACAGGATTGGTTGCTGTCCAGACCTTCCCTCCCCTGTGTGGTTGGGACTTCCCTCCACCTCTTTCCTGGGTCCCATCTCGTTGTATGGCTCTCAAGCCTTCTTTCTCGGTTTATCCTCTCATTTTACTGGAGCAAATCCTCCAGTAGCTTCCCAAAAAGCAGTACATAGGAGATGCAGTTTTTCAAAGTTGAACACGAGTGAATGAAAACTATGACTTGCTGCACAGATTGGCTGGACTTAGAAGTCTATGCACGACTTGATTATTTTCTAACTTGTTATTATTGAGAAAACTGATGTCACTCCAGTTCCTGATATATGCCCTTTTGTTGTTTCTGAAAATGATTAGAATCTTCTAAAATGTCATGGTTATTTACTTTGGTGTGATCTTTTTATATTCGTTGTGTGTAGGTTACTTAGCCCTTTTGATCTGGCAGTTAATATCCTTTGTTTATGAGAAATTATTTTTGTATTATTTATTTGATAATTCCTCCTTTTCTTATTTGTCTGTTCTTCTTCTGCTACTCCTGTTAACCAGAGAATGAATTTTCTGGTTCTACCTCTAATTTTCTCATTAATCTTTTCTACCCTGTTTGATCTCTGTGTACTGCCTGAAAACAACTGGTAGATTTCAACTATCTCTACTAAACCTTCTGTTGATTTTTTAATTTCACTCATCATATTTTTTAATTTCCAGGAGCTCTTTCTTGGTCTTTGTCTCTTCTCTGTGGCATCCTTTTCCTGCTGCACAATTGTAGTATCTTATGTTGTTGAGGGGATTTTTTTTTCTCCAAGTTTTATGTTGCTGTATACATTGCTTCTATTTTTCCAGCGTTCTTCCTCCCAATCCTGTTTCTTTATTATCTACCTTTCATACTGAAGGCTTTCCTCAAATACCTGGTGATCCTTGGCTATCAGGTGTTATTTAAAAGAAGAACACTAAAAGGCTGATTGGATGCTCTGTATGCATAGGTGAGATTTATTGACTTAGGATTTATTTGGCTGAGAAGGAGTCATTTTGATGGAGAACACTCAGTGTCAAAATCTGGAGGCCTTTTCTAGTAGAGCAGCTCATTTCTCCAGAGAAGAATCCTGTAATTTTCTGCTAATTGGAGACATGGGAAAGGTGGTATGGTAAGAGTCTAAGGATGGCTATCAGCATTCTACAAGGCGAGCAGGGGAAGGAAATTGAGCGTTCAACTTATCCATTGGTGAACTCCATTGGAGTTCAACAACTCCAACCCTCAGAGCGAGGGTCCAGTTCTCACTCAGTGCCTTTGTTTTCAGCCCTTTGGGTTTCCTATGCTGGGCTGCGTGTCCCTGAGACTGGAACCTCTCTATTTCAGTTTCCCCAGAGAGTAAGGCTCATGCCTCTGATGGGTGGGGGAGAGTTGCCCACCTTCTAAGAGAGAAGAAGGAGATCTTGGTGCTCTGACTGCTCTTTATAGGTTTTCAACCAATCCTCTTGCTTTCAGCTGTAGCTGAACACTTCCTGTGCAGAGGTACTAGGTGCCCCAGTTCCTGAGGGGACCAGTGGCTCTGCTGTGAGGACTGGCTGCCTCTTGTTGGCTTCTCCTCCTGCCTGCAGCAAGGGCTCGCCTTTTTCTACTTAGCCAAGTCAGTTATTACTCATCCATTTTGCTGCTTCCAAACGTTTGCTGACCTATCTTGTTCAGGGTCATCTCTTTCCTGCTCCTCTTTGTCCCTGTAGGTTTATGTCTTTTTAGATCCCTTCATGGTTATGTTTATTGGGTTTCAGAAGAGAGTGAGGAAAAATGCATGTTTTCAATCGCCCATGTTTAACTCTGAGTCCACTGTAGCATTTTTTGTTTCAGTTTGTTTTGTCTAGCCCCTAGTAGTATCAGTATGGGAGCTGGTTTGGTTTCCCTGGGAAGTATAATTTTGTAACTCAGTTTGTACTGCCTTGTGAGGCATGGTTGTTTGCTCTTCCCTTGCTCGACACCCCAAGCTCAAGCTTTCACCAATCACATTAAAGATTTATTATCGGCCGGGCGCAGTGGCTCACGCCTGTAATCCCAGCACTTTGGGAGGCCGAGGCAGGGGGATCACGAGGTCAGGAGATCGAGACCATCCTGGCCAACATGGTGAAACCCCGTCTCTACTAAAAATACAAAAAAATTAGCCGGGCGTGGTGGCGGGCACCTGTAGTCCCAACCACATGGGAGGCTGAGGCAGAATGGCGTGAACACGGGAGGCGGAGCTTGCAGTGAACCGAGATGGTGCAACTGCACTCCAGCCTGGGCAACAGAGCAAGACTCTGTCTCAAAAAAAAAAAAAAAAAAAGATTTATTATCATAATGATTTACTATGTAACAAGAGAAGCAATAATTCATTTGCTATTAAGTAATTTTCTGGGTATGCATTGCTGAATTCACTTGAAACATACCTATCTTTCAAAATGTATGAGATCAAAATGCAACTGCATAGGTGGTCCACCTGGCTGTAATTCACTACAAAAAAGAAGCTCTCTCAGACTCACCATAAAAACAAGAAGGTGCCACTACATAATGTCATTTCAGAGAAATCAGGATAGGCTCCTAATCCACCCCTGAACTTCCTAGTACCTGTCTGACTTATTGACTAAAATTCTGTATTTAGTTTTAAAATTTCTTTTGCTTAAAAGTGATGTGCAGTTACTCTTGGGAAGTGTACAGACATAAAAAACTTGCTGTAAATAAAAAAAATCTGAAGATTTTTATTTGGAAAGAGGAAAGTCATCAGGATATCTAACACTGGAGGGAAGACAGAAAAATGTCATAGAGAAGAGGAAGGAGGTTGGCAGATTAGAAGACACCAAGCACCCAAGTCAACTGGTTACACAGATGAATAGTTTAGTGGCTAAGAGAAAGGCTTTGGGGGGCAAAGAGACCAGAGTTCAAAACTCACTTCCATTTATTGGCTGCGTAATATTAACAGTTAGTCTCTCTCTCTATTTTCTTATCTACAAAACAGGAATGCTAGTATTTATTTCAAAGAGATTAAATTAGGTTACATATGAAAAATACTTAGCAAAGTACCTGGCACCTCGTAAATATTCAATAAACACTAGTTAATTATATGAGTGATAATGATAACTTGCTTCATATTTTTTTTTTCTTTGAGACAGGGTCTCACTCTGTCACCCAGGCTGGAGTGCAGTGGCGTGATCACAGCTCACTGCAGCCTCTGCCTCCTAGCTCGAGATTCTCCCACCTCAGCCACTTGAGTAATTGGGACTACAGGTGCACGCCACCAGGCCCAGATAATTTTTAAATATTTTGTAGAGATAGAGTCTCACTATATTGCCCAGGGTGGTCTTGAACTCCTGGGCTCAAGCATTCCTTCCACCTTGGCCTTCCAAAGTGCTGGAATTACACATGTGAGCCACCATGTCCAGCTCACTTCATAATTTTAACTGGAGCTTGCCCTGAGTGCAGGGGAATAAAAAGATAATGCCCAGATGGAGAGGCGAGTCTGCTGAGTAGACTTTGCCCAAATCCTCTGTAGGACAGTGAATGAATTACTTAACCTCTGAACAATCTCTTACTTTATAATCTGCAAATGAGAGTAAAGTACTCAAATTTGAATTCAGTCTATAATCAAATAAATATTTCTGTAATCCAGGAAAGAGAAGCTGTTGCCAGAGTTATGTAAGTATACTATACAAACAGAACGTGTCTTTTAAAAAAAAGATTTTATTTCACTTTAGTTTTGCCAAATGCTCTATTTTTTTCTTCCTGTTTCAAATGGCAGCATCCAAAAAACAAACATACCAGGCCTGATACCGAGCTCCGGAAGCTTTGACTTGATCAATTCTCATCTTTTCCCCAAAATCAACACACTGGCCTAAGTTAGGGGTTCCTATGACTTTGCTCTCAGTAATATGTCAGTAAATACAGTTTCTGCTCTCACTTCTAAGATTTCTGTGTAATCCTAGAAGTCTTTATGGAGTAGGCAAGACCTGGGCTGGCTTTAAAGCGGTAAGGAACTTCTTCACGTGAAGGAGACCAGCAGGCTCTACTGGGCCCAGGGAACAGTGGCAGGACAGCAAGGAGGGACTCCTGAGGGAAGTCAACCTTGTTTGGAGGCCAAAACCAGAAAAGAAGTAGCAGAGAAGGAGTAGGAAGCAATGGGAATAGAAGGTACCTAAAATAAGTAAATAAATAAGTTCTGAAGGTTTTAAAGAAAGTTGAGATTTAATGGGCAGGTGAAAAGAAATGGAAGTTTGTTAAGAAAAAAGATATGGTTACACACCCCATCTGACATCTCTCCACACAATCGCTGGGAGAGAGATGAGGACGGGAGACCCTGGCTGGGGCCTGGCTCTCTTCTCTGGCTGTATGATCATGGGCATCCATCTGGATCTCCTGTTTCTCATCTGTTGAATGAAAGGTAAAGCCAAAACCCTCAAAGGTTTGCTTTCCATACCCACCTGATATTGGGGAGATCACTTTTGGCTTTTCACAACTGAGAATGTAAATTGCTAATTATGTATATTTTAACTACTAATAGGCATTTTAGCTCCCTAAACCACTATGATTTATACCTATGTAAATCAAAGGAATATAGGCCTATATAATGCAAACACACACGTATCTATCTACTCACCTGTCTGCATGTGTACTCACATGTGTATGTGAGTAACTCATGTTATGCATCTTTAATAAAATTTAAAAGTCTCCTTCAGTTAAGATACATGTGATGATTTCTCCAATTAGCAGCAAAGCGCTCACAATACAAAAATGATTAAACATTAAAAGATGACACTCGTCTTTTGATGCAAGGTTTAACAACTTCATTTTTATGATATAAAAGCTGTAATTTAGCACTTGACCAATGCAATTTTTTAAATGAAATTCCTGGCCTTTAATAACATCAAAAATCAGTTTCATCTCTTTTTTTCCCAGAAAAAAAAAAAAAAACACCTTTTTATTAACTTCAGGTGGTGATTTCCATGTGAATGATATTGTTTATCTGTACTTTCCCCACATGTGACTTTATTTTCTTCTAAGAAATATGGAATATTGCTTTGGGCCTTTGAAAGGCTGGGGGATGGAGGAAGTCTCCATTAGAATAATCTTCACCGAAAGAGGTTTTCAGACTCACCTATCCATTGACCCATGAAGAGCAAATGCTAAATTCCCATAGTCAAATACTCACTCTAACCCTGCAGAAGAGATGAATGAGCTTGCCTCTTATTTAAATTACTGTGAGATGGATAAGATTTGTACTATCAGTTGAAAGGTGATGATCATGACTACCAACACCATCACATGGCTGTTAACAACGACCAAAATGACAAAGAAATTTGGATTCATCCAATATCTTCCTTTGTAATGTTTATTTGTATGGGTGTAATCTCAGTACTATGCAATTCCATGTCAATATTCAGGATGTTTACCTATAGGTACATGCATGGATTCATGGTTTGTTTGTTTTTATAAACCATATAGCTTAGGATCCTGCTGGGCCTCAAATTAGCATTCAGTTAAACCACTGCTTCAGAGATACACTCTGCTGACTTCTAAATATTAAAAAAGTATGCTATGGATCTAGCCAGAAGGGTGTTCCTTGAATTTTTCCCCCAATAATGGCCACGTCTTTTTCTCTTTTCTCCACACTTACTCACCTCTCATCAGCACTTGTGACCAAGAGCAATGCACCACATTGGAAGCAAATATGCTCTCGTGAATCTCCATTATAAACAACTCCATGTGTTCACAAATTATTTTTGTCCAGGGTAGATTTTGCGGAAATGAGGCATTTTTCTAGTTTGCAGAAACTAAAGATAAACTATTTCTGAGGCCCAGTCCCTAAAGAGCCAATTTGCAATAAAAAGAAACAAACCTAAGAAGAGAGATGTAATAATATCACAACCACTTCTTCAAATTTCCAGATCTTTTCGAGTTGACTAGGTTGCTGGCCAGATCTTTAGAAGCCCTGATTTTATCTCTGCTCATTTTAGCTCCTGTTTCCTCTATGCAACTTGAGGGAGAATGTTCTAATTCCTTGACTCTGTCACCTCCTTGCATATTCTCCTGTTTTTTAATTTTGATGTGGGGAGAAAACATGAAGCTTGTTTTTCCCTTGGTGAGCTGCTCCAAGTTGTAGTCCCATTACTGCAGCCATGAACCTCTGAACCAGTAACCCATACCCCAGGATAAGATTGTCTGGCAGTTGTATTTTAAGGTTCTAGCAAATTTTACCCATTCATTTAACTTAGAGTATTTCTCTTTTCTTTTCCTGATGCTTAAAAAACAAATACAAAAAAAATAAATAAATAAAACAGAACAAAACAAAAAAACAGAGCATTTTCTCCTGGACTTTCGCAGGCAATGGTGATACATTCTCATAAAGTGGGTACCAAGAGGCCCTTTCGTGAGCCTAGTTTTGGAATTTAAATTCAAGACAATGATATACTTCAAAAGTTTTTCTCATGTTTCTTTTTACATACTGTGGAATTTATATTCTAAACTGACTCAAGGATAAAATCAGGATACTCATGTGAGTTTTCTGATCTCTGGAAATAATTTTTTTTCTGTAAAAATGTAATTAAAATTCAAAATTTTCAACTGTCTTATAAAAATCAAGAATAGTTAATTAGGGGGTTAAAATATAAACATCTAATCCATAATAGCTTAAGATGGCAGTATCTTTTCTCTGATACTGCCATCTCTGGGGAACAGAAACTTTAGAAATCTGATTAGCATTGCTAATCAACACAAATCCTTTCAGCACACAGTTATTATATAGCTATGTAGCCAAGCCTAATTAATATTCCAGAGTGCCAGTCAAGTTTCATTGTTATTCATTTGATCTATGAACTTTCTCAAGTAAAACACTGATTGGGGGGCTATAATTAGCCCCTAGAGGGGATAATGTATTTTAAAAAGTAAAAGAAAAAAACACACAATTCTTATGCTGTAAGCAATTTCATGTGGATATTAACTGAAATAGCTTGCCAGTGGCAACTCAGTTTAAACAGCATTTTTGAATGTTACTTCTCTGCCCTGCTTTTATTTTTGGTTATAAATGTATTGAAAAAAAGAGTGGACAAAAGGGTATCTGTGATCAAGCAATAGCACCAATAGTATAAGCATGCAATAATATATCACTTACTGTTAATAGATCATAAAGCTTTTGTGCTATGTGCTATTTCCGGTGTACAGAAACATTTGTTATAGCGAGCACTTCTTTGTAAGGGTATTTGTTCCAATGAGATTTTACCTGAATTCGCTCACTTAAAAGTAGTACTTTTAAGTTACCTGTATCATATTTAAAAGACTAATTTCGGTCCTTAAATTTCTGAACCAACATGTTCAGCCAGTTTTCAACTGTGCAGACATATTGACAAGGGCTGGCTACTGCTTTGGGTTTAAAATACAAGTGAGAAGTCAGGTACTCACAGAATTATAGAACTGGAAGTGTAAGAACAGAGGTCATCTGAATAGCATCTATAGCAACTACCATCCCTGGCTGAATCACCACCTTCTCAACAGGTCACATTTAATTCTGGACAATTTTAGCTCTTTTATAATTCTTCTTGCATCATGCCAAATTCAATTCCCTTTCCACCCACTGGGGTTTGGTAAGCCCTCTGAAACCACCCAGAATAAGTCCAGTCTTTCTCCAACGTAAAAAAAAAAAAAATCTGCTGATATTTGCAGATATTGGAAATATCTCCCATGGCCTTCTAAGTGTTCATTTCTGCAGGCTGACTGTTTCATTGTTCAGTCTTTGTGTGATATAATTGTGAAACTCTTTATCTTCCAAGGGTCATCTGAATGTACTATAGTTCTCCACTGTCCAAGCTGAATGCTCTTCACTCTGAAGACCATCCAATGTCTTTTTGTCTATCTGCTTATATCTCTATATCTATTTTTTATCTGTACCTATATCTAATGTATTTGAGTATCTACAATTATGATGCAGCTATAAAATATAAAAATTCATTATTTTAACATTTGTTGAATTAATTATGCAGAGAACCATTAACAACAACAGCAAAAAGAACAAAACCCTAAATGGTTGGTCATATTTTGGTCATATAACTAAAAGGTCATATTTTTCTTAATCTGAGTAAAGGCAAAACTCTTCACTTTCATTTTACTATCCACAGAAATCTAAATACTAAGAATAATTCATAAACAGCTTCTCTCAAGAAAAAAAGAAATTGGTGTTGGAGCTAAAATGCTACCATGATAATCCTGCCTAAATGTCTTCATGATGTTTCTGAGGTCAAAAATTATTAGTAAAACTTCATCTCCTTGTGGGGCCTCACAAACCTAAAACTGATCTGTTGGGATCAAAATAGGAGACATTCCCAGAATTGTATTTAGAATTAATAATATCCAAACAATTGTGTAGTGGTAATTGTTTAACAGTTAGCCTCCTGGGGACAAAAGTATACATATATAGGCATATACACATTTATCAAAAATTGATACAAAGAATGTATAACACAATTTACAAAAAATAACAAAATATACAATGTATTTAAAATTTTTTACACATATAATTCTGTGACATACTATTTCTTACAAAATCCACTATCAGTTTTTATAATTCTATCGCCAATGATAGTGTTATAAAATCAGACTTCAAATAAATGTTTGATTACTATCTGATTTAGCAAGAAGTCATTCACCTCATTGACAAACATTCTGTATGAATGCTGATTGTTATTTTCATTTATGTCAACAAGATAAAAGTGAAATAACAAAGATATATATTAGAGTTTCACTCATTTGTCAATGATGTAAGTGATTTCCTTGAAGAATCATATAATATCTTTTGATTACTGGAAAACCGTTTTCTAATTTATTTGTGCTATTAATAGTGTAATACCCATAGAGACAACACAGTTTTAACTTTCATCTATATTATTAGTATTTTCTCCATCACTTTTCTCAAGTTTAGACAATCAACCAAACAATAAATAAAGCATTTGCCTATTTCCATAGTGTAAATACTCTCTCCTTGGCCAATTTCAAGCTACCAACGTGATATAATTTAATGTAGGATTGGGAGAAGACATATAATAGCACATCATTATGTAGTATTTCTACCATGCAGATGCAATAAATGTGAGTACCCTCAAGAGGACAGAAACCAATAAAATAAAGTAAAATATTTAGGAAATGATCAGTTTTCATATTTTTAGCTTTGTTTTTAACATAATTTATATAATTATAAGATTACATTAATTTTTTTTTTTTTTTTTGAGATGGAGCCTTGCTAGAGTGCAACCTCCACCTCCCAAATTCAAGTGATTCTCCTGCCTCTGCCTCCTGAGTAACTGAGATTACAGGCACACACTACCACGCTCAGCTAATTTTTGTATTTTTAAGAGAGATGGGGTTTCACCATGTTGGCCAGGATGGTCTCGAACTCCTGACTTCAGGTAATCGGCCCTCCTCAGCCTCCCAAAGTGCTGGGATTACAGGCATGAACCACCGTGCCCAACCAGTTATGTAATTTAATTCTTAATTGCAGCTATGTTTAAAAATTAGCTCACAAAATTCCTAAAAATATAGCAATTATCTCTCACAGGCCAGCAAGAGCTGGCTCCAGGACACCACCCATGGTAGACTTAAGGAGATATGTAATTTTTCAAGAGTTATCTCAATATTCTAGACTTCTCTCTGAGCTCTGGAATCATTGATTCAAATCAGAAATGTCGCTCTAAATTTAAAGCCAAAATAACTTCATCAGTAATGCTACCTATATGATTTACATTTTCTACTGTGTAACAGGTATACCAGACTTACAGCTCTAATACTTATTCCAAGTCATTAAAATACAATATAAATTACATTATCAAACTAAACGATACTTTTTGCCAATCCTATAAAAATGTTATAAACTCATACACCAGGACTAACTTAACAGAATAAGATAAAATCCCTACCAAGCAAATGGAAGGATGCCTCATTGGATACTGGGTCACATTATGCTACCACTCATCAGGCAGAATTTATTCCTTTCCAAAGACCAACTCAGGCTGGATATCAGTGCCTTTGATCAATACCAGCACACACAACTGTGGTGCTTTCATATCTATTAGTGGGTACTAAAATGGTAATAATCATATATGGAATTATTCTTTCTTCATTCAAAAATTAATAATTGGCTGAGCGTGGCGACTCATGCCTATAATCCCAGCACTTTGGGAGGCTAAGGTTGGCAGATTGCTTGAGCCCATGAGTTCACGACCAGCCTGGGCAACATAGCAAAGTCTCTACAAAAAATTAGCCAGACACAGTGGCAGCATATATCTGTAGTCCCAGCTACTCAGGAGGCTGAGACAAGAGAATCACTTGAGCCCAGCAGTTTGAGGCTGCAGTGAGTTGTGATCACACCACTGCACTCCAACCTGGGTGACAGAGTGAGACCCTGTCTCAAAAAGTAAACTCAAAAGCATAAACAAAAACTAAAAATTAACAGAAAAATTAGGACACCCAATTTACAGACAACTAAAGACTCCCAAGAAGGTTTTTTTTCTGTTTGTTTTGTTTTTCCTTACAATTGTATACTTAACATTTTCCTCTAGTTTTGATTGGGAAATTCTTGTGTTAATGCTTCATAAAAAGGTATAATTTTGTTGCAAATCATTACCTAAAAACATCTCAAGAGTGCATAAATCTGTTTGTTATTGCGTACTCCATACACAAACTTCTCCACATATTTATTTCATTAGTTAATGATTGTTTTATCTTTATCTAGAAAGAAAATATTAAAACTAAAATCTGTTGATAGATACTAAAGACCCATCTCATGTGGTTATTGTAATAAGAGCAACAAAAAAAGCTTCCTCTTGGGGAATGCATTCATTTTATCTCATAATTTCTCTGGGCAAATGAAGATATCTCTAGGAAATATTCCGTGGTTGTACGTCCCCAGTCCAGGCTGGGGGAACATGATCGAGTGTCTGGGGACATGGCACGGGATACCCCAGAGCCTCTCCTGGGCCACTGATCAGAAGCATAGACCCCTAGGGAGAGACACAGGTCTGTTTGGATGCTGTGTGGGAGCCATTGCCATGAGTAGTCCAGCTGAGGTCAAAGGAAAGAAAGAGGGTTGACCCCCTGGTAATTTACACGGCTGGTATCTAGCTGAATCTCAACCAGCACCCAGGCTAGGATAGAAATTGGGATCCTTAAAGGAGAGAAAAAAAGGGAAGGAGCAAAGAAAATAATTGATGGGAAACATTTCGACTTCCTTAGACTCCCTCCCCTCTACAACTGCATCTAGACACTCTATGCCAAGACTATGCACATGTCTTCACTCTTTCGATTATCAGCACAACCTGATGAGGCAGTTACTATGGTCGCCCTCATGTTACAGATGAGGATCCCATGTGAAATAACAGTTTAATGGCCAGGCTGGAGAATTGAGAGCAATTTCAGAATCACAGTTATAGCCCATTGTGTTGAAACCACTTGTTCCTGCAGATTTACACTCTAACCCTTTCCACCTTGCTCCGTGTTCTGGGAGGCTGATCTCTACGGACTCTATCAAAGGCTTTTCTTGCTCTGCTGTTTCCACTTGGGTTTTGTCAAAGGAAGGGAAGAGAGAATAAAATTGGAACATTTATTCCTTTGTCTCTTTTCCTGTGGAGTCTTCTTGGGGACGGCTGCATCCTGCAATAGAAGTGAACTTTTTCATGTGACTCTCTCCTTCAGGGTTTTGGTGTCTGCCTTCTCCCTGGTCCCTTTTGGTAAAGAGAGAAGACAAGAGCCCAAGGGTGATAATGCATTACTTATGCTTGTGTGTTGTGGGGGGCAGGGGGTGGTTCCACTATCCCTTGTGTTACTCTACATTCTACTCAAACTTTTGTAAATAGTACCATTATTAAACTTTCCTCAGTTTACTCAGTTTAAGTATTCCATCTCTTTCCTGCCAGGATCCTGAATACAAAAATACTATAATATTCTGCCATGTATAAACAAATTGTTGGTCTTTAGATAACTAGCCAATTCAAAAGAAAATATTTTCCCATCATACTTTTTGTTAATATGTTTTATTTGCTCTTATCTAGCAGTCTACAAAAGTTGAAAAAACATGGGAAAAAATAATATTGGTGTCTTTTTTAATATGAAGAGCTCATATGAAACAATAAGAAGGTGGCTTACAGTGGCTAATGCTTATAATTCCAATACTTTGGGAGGCTGAGGCAGGAGGATCACTTGAGCCCAGGAGTTGGAAACCAGCCTGAGCAACACAGGGAGATTCCGTCTCTATAAAAATTTTAAAAATTAGCCAAGCACGGTGGCACATGCCTGTGGTCCCAGCTACTTGGGAAGCTAAGGTGTGAGAATTACTTGGGCCCAGAAGGTTAAGGCTGCAGTGAGCTGTGATCGCACCACTATACTCCAGCCTGGGCAACAGAGTAGGCCTTGTCTCAAAAAAAAAAAAAAAAAAAAGGTGGATTTCCCAGCAATTCACAGATAGTCAAAAATCACAAAAAGAGTATTCAAGCCTAATTAGTAATCAAAGACAGGCAAAGTAAAAGAAATACTATTTCTCCCGTACCAAATTTTCCAACACCAAAAATACTGATAAAAATCAGATTTGTGAAGGAATCAGAAAATGGAAAGTCTCAAATACTGTTCAGGCTTGAAACACTGTTCATAGTTGTATAAATTTGCATATCCTTTCTGAAGGGCCTTAAAATGTGAATACCTATTGATTTAGTAATTCTACTTCTATTAATTTATCCTAAGAAAATGATTAAAGATGAAAAAATAGTTTTATCTACAAAAATGTTCAATTTTAAACATTGGAAACAATCTAACTGTCCAATAACAGGAGTTTAATTTAATAAATGATGGCATGCCCATATGAGCAAAATACTTCACATCATTTAAGCTATTGCTATAAAATACGTCTGCATAGAAAAAATATCCACTGCTATAGTTTCAATACAAACAAACTAAATATGAAAAAAGCAAACCACAAACCCATTTTATTACCACATGGTTACAGATTATCACAGCATAGTTATATCATTAGGTTGTAGATTTTTACATGTCATCTGGAACATGGAGGGGATGTTGTGGGTGTTTGAAATTTATTCTGAGATGAACAGGAAATCACTATAAGTCTTAAAGTAGTAGAGGGCAACAATGCTCATAACGGTATCAACTCTATATTACCTAAGGTCTAATGGCCAAATCCTGGTAAATATCTGCCTCATGGAGTTTCTGTAAATGACAATACTTCAAAAATGCTAGTCTATGCAATCGTTATCATTATCACTATTAAAGAACATCTGGAAACAGTAAAGCCGAGTGTGTAGATGCACTTGGATATCTAGTTTATTATGAAATTCTTATAATTGGGGTTTAAGGAAAGAGCTTTTGTGAAAAGTTCTGCAGACCGGCGTTTCATATTGCATCTTTGCGCCACACACCATGATCTACAGAGATTGGTTACAAGTACTGAGCTTAACATGTTCTGGTACCCAACCCACCTCCCCACTTGGGAACATCCCTGGCTGTACTGTTTGTGAAGGCTGGCATCCAACTAGGTTCCATCTTGGCTTTCCATGTATCCCCGGGGGAACTGGAGGGCTGGAGGGTACTGATTCGGGAAAACAAGATTCCGGGCTGGAATTCTTAGAATAGTTAAAAGAACTCAGAATTAAGTTCATGACTTTTTCTGTTAATAAAAACTTCTTAGTCTGGTCACTATTTGAACAACACATAGCAATTAAGCACATTTTAGTTTACCGAGTCCATACTTAGAATAACTACAGATAATTCTGAGTCTTAATGGGATCTTTTGCCCCACCCCACCCACTTTCATCAACAGAGCAGAAATTATTTGTATATCCTTCTATCTAAAGCACCAAGAATACTTAGCCTTGCCTGTGCTGAGACTTCTTGATAGAAATTATCACACATGGGGAAATGTGGCGTCAACTTCTACAAGAATTCAAGACACTTGAAGAGGAAGTCTCTTAGATAAAACCAGAAAAAAAACAAAAAAACAAACAAAAAAAAACCCTGAGGTTAAAAATATCCTAAAACATAGAATTTAATTTAAAAATGCTTACAGAAAATTGTAATGTAAATGATCTTCTTATAAACAACAATTACATGAAATATCTTCAAACACACCAACTTGTTTTTTCTCAGCCTATCCTTTTTTAGAATGTCTAGTGGTAGACATAAAGGCTCGGAAATGGTTTATTATAACTGAAATTTCTGTCTGTTATTACCAAAGAGAAATGTATTGAGCTTAATATGTTAGATTTGGGAAATCTATTTTCATTCGCTATAACCAAAGTTCTATCATAAGTGTGACATAGTGGACTTCTAGATTCCATCTGCCCTCTGAGCCTGATGCCCTAAGATAGACTTCATTTTTTATATGCTTATTGAGTAAAAACCCAGATTCCAAAATTTAAACTAAAGCTCTTAATGTCTGTGAGGAAAATAAAAGTGATAAAAAAAGGTAACCTTCAGGAGAACTAAACATGCAAATATCTATAAGATAGTGAGCTATGCTCACTAAATGTTGCAGACATTATCTCCCATTTAACCCTGCTTCAAACAAGATCTTCTGATCCACTCAAATATCTCTTCACTAATGAGAAGACACTGTCTCCAAAGTGCTTTTTTTTTAAGTTTATGAGAGAGAAAAGAAATAGACATGTAGAAGTAATGTTACTTTTGTGGTGATTGTAAAACCTGTCCATTAATTTGTTGATACTCATCAAAAGTAGAGTTTAATTCTCCTCTTCTCAAATATGGAACAGCCTTAATGACTTGACTCTCTAATAAGTAGACAGTGGTGGAAATGATGCTGTTGACTTCCAAAGCTAGGTTAGAAAAGTCTAGTTTATGAAAACCAGAGTCAATGTAGTGCGTCTTCCCTTCCCTCTCCCCTGTCTCTCCATGCTTAACCTGGGAACCCAGCCACCACATTGTGAAGAAGCCCAGGTACATCCAGCCACCGGGGAGATCAATCACAAGACTCGTGTGAGAACAAGCCTTCAGATGATTCTAGCCCTCCACCCAAAACCTGCCACAGCTGACACTAAGTTGGGCAGAAATGCACTGTCTCTACCAGGCCTGCCAAAATTGAAGATTTGTAAGCAAAATAAATGTTATCATTATGTAAACCTCTGTGTTCTGAAATGGATTCTAGTGCAGCAATAAATAATGGGAGCAACCATATAATTGTAACTAGAGTATCCGTACTTTAAAAATAGACTGTACTTCAAATAACACATTAGCAGAGGACACATAGAGATGGTGGAAGGTGCTCCCACCGTGTCTCAGGCTGAGCATGGGGAATGAGAGGCAGCTTCAGAATTTTGAGCCTATCTAGTTTTGCTCCAGCTTTCCCAGTTTTGCTCATTCAGAAGGTGGATTTCAGTATTTCTCATTAACACTCTTCCTGGTCCTACCCCTTTTCCCACAAGGAAGCCCTAATTCTCTACTTCCCTTTAGGTAATTATAGCCGGAGATAACTCTTTTCACTCTGTATTTTTGTCCATGATGTTTGCCCTACCTGGGATGCCTTCTCTGTTCTAACCTTGAAATGTCGGTTTTAGAAAAATGTCTTATCTAAATGAAGTCTGGAGGTCATGAACATACCATTACAGGGGTTCGCCAGTACAGAGGTTCTCCAGCTCCAAGTAACACAAAAGTACTCTGGCTTACTAAAGCAAAAACTGGAAAGAGAGAAAAGAATTTGTTGTAAGAGTTTAGGATGGATCACAGAATTCAAGGAAAAAGCTAAGGATCTCGTTTTCTCTGAAGAGATAGTAACCAAGACTCTTCCAGGAATCAGGGTGGTAAAAACCAGGGGACATTTTCTAGGGGAACAACCAGCTAGACACAGCCACATGGCTTTTCAGTCTTTGGATCACTCAGTTCAAGAATTAGCATCTTAGGAAAAAGCACCTTATTGTCTACTTTGGGCCATGTAACATCTCTTTGTCTAGGGGAAGATGGAGCGTCTTGACTGATCGTCCCACCAAGACTATCCAATAGGAGAGGAGTCATTTGCCAAAGTCACATCTACATATTGTCCACCCAGTGTCCACTACAGAAGCCGATGCTACCAACAAAGTCATGAGCTTTCATTATTCATCTCTCTAGCTTCTGGCACTTCTCTTTCAGAACACGTCTCACAATGACAAATTATTAAATTTCTAGATAATCATTGCTTAGGATTTGAGTTTCCTTTGAGTTTCCTATGAAGTCTACAAGAAGAGGGAACAATTCTGTCTAACTTTTCTACATATTCTCAGCACCTAGTCTAATACTTAGCACAAAGGTGCTCAATAAATATTTGTTGGATGTGTGACAAAGCACTTTATCTTTGTTTTGTTATTAATATTTGTTGATGTATACAGTTTACACCACAGAACAATGTTTTGGTCAACAACAGACTGCATGTATCATGATGGTCCCATAAGATTATATCTTATTTTGTATTGTATGTTTTCTATGCTTAAACACAGAAATACCAATGTGTTACAACTGGCTACAGTATTTGTACAGTAGCATGCTATACAGGTTTGTAGTCTAGGAGCAATAGGCTGTACCATACAAGCCTAAGTGTGTAGTAGGCTCCACCATCTAGATTTATGTAAGTACACTCTATGACATTTGCACAATGATGAAATTGCCTAACAACACATTTCTCAGAATGTATTCTTGTCATTAAGTGACACATCACTGTATGTGTGTGTATATATATATGCACATGCATACATATATAAATATATATATGTGTGTGTGTATATATATATATATATATATATACGTACCTCTGTCCCTAGATAGGATAGTATACTCCTGTGGGTAGAGTCTATTTTCCCTTAATATTCAGTAAATATTGGCCAAGTGTGGATGATGTCCAGAAACATCCAATTCAGAAGCAGCTCAATTCAAAAAACATTTATCTGGCACTTAATATATGCAAGATCTATTATCTGTCCTCTAGGGGCTAGCTATCCAGCAAGGAGGCAGACAAATGCACAAGTCATGATAATACTAGGCAAACACTGGAAATGACTGCAAAAGAGGCTATAAAAAATGAGAAAGTAGTTGGAAAGCAGGGGAAGGCAAGATTCATTGTAATGTTGGAAATCAAAAAGTTTAGCCAGAATATTTTGACCACAAGAAAGGAGGAAGAGCAAATGGGGACACACTGAATAAGTGTTAATTTTTGAATAAATTAACCTCTCAATAAATTCATTATAAGCGACTTAAAGAGCACGTCAAGATATTAAATGGTTATTTGCACCTGGCCCTTTCACCTAATTGAAATTGAAGTGTTATTAGCTAACAATGTACTGCTTTGTAGATTCTGTAGATTTTTTCATAAAGGCTGATAGCTGATAGGAAAAAAAAATGCATCTCTGGAGGATCAGAAGACCAAAAAATAAGGTATCCTTCCAAAAGATAGTGTAAAACTGTTACCATTTTCATGGGCAAATTATTGTAAAGAAAGTGTTAGAGAGAGGAAGCCTATTTTAATATTTTTAATTAAAAAGGTAAGGTATGATTTTGTTTTAAAATTTTGTAATTGACTAATAATAACTGTATATATTTATGGAATACAATGTGATGTTTTGTTACATGTGTACATTGTGGGATGATTAAATCAAGCTAATGAAGTCATCCATCATACCGCATACTTATTTCTTTGTGGTGCAAACATTTAAAATACACTCTTTTGAGAATTTTGAAATGTACAATACATGATTATTAACTATAGTTACCATGCTATTAATAACTATAGTCCCTAAAACATATTCCTCCTAACTGAAACTTTCTACCCTTTGACCAACATCTCCTCTTTCCCCACCCTAATCCCGCAACCTGTAAATTCTCAGGGATGTCAAAAACCGTAAAAGTTTCCAGGACCCCAAGGAAGGAAGATGTGTGAACCACCATGGAACATAAAAGAGAAATCTGTACAAAAAAAAAAAAAAATTCTTGCCTAGAAAAAGCAATTCTTCTCTTAAGTGCTGACTTTTAGTCAGGACTGATTAAGAAAAGAATACACAGCCTAGCACGGTGACTCATGCCTGTAATCCCAGCACTTTGGGAGGCCGATCACCTGAGGTCAGGAGTTTGAGATTAGCCAGGCCAACATGACAAAACCCTGTCTCTACTAAAAATACAAAAATTATCTGGGTGGGGTGGCAGGCAACTGTAATTCCAGTTACTCAGGAGGCTGAGGCAGGAGTATTGCTTGAACCAGGAGGTGGAGGTTGCAGTGAGCCAAGATCGTGCCATTGCATTCCAGCCTGGGCGACAGGAGTGAAACTGTCTCAAAAAAAAAAAAAAAATACACTTAACCTTAATAAAAATATGAACAATTGGAAGATTTAGTTGCAGAGTGCACTCTAGGTGGTGGCTGGAAATGAATGGTGTGGAAAGGCAGGTCAGAGCTGGGTGAGAGGCTCAGTAAAGAAGGCTGGACCCAATTCATGCCATAGAATGAAGACGTGGATTTTCATTCCTATGTACAATGTAGCCCAACCTTGTATTTGTTTTCCCAACATCATCCTTTCTACGCTGACACTGCTCAGGGGTGCAGCCAAGTGTAGATAAATTTAAGTTTGGTTACCCAATGACAAAACCACAGAGGGAACAGTAATAACATCTGGGACATCTAAGGGGCGATATAGCTATAAATTCAGTGAAGAAAGTCAAAACTGTCACATTATATGAAAGGGATGGTCATTGCCACTGGCTTAAAAGAGAGTTTGTCTCTTCTACTTAACATTAACACAAACGTGTACATTAATTCAATCTGAAAGTATGATTTAATATTTTTTAATATCACAATGTATTTATTGACATTGATCGACACATGTTAAATGAGTGGTTTTAGAAGCGCCAATGATTTCTAAGAAATGAGCATAGGGCATGAATATGTAATTAAAAATGTGTGGGGTTGCCATGGCAACAACAATAACAGAAAGATGTTCCTTTACTGATCCTGACAACTTTAGTGTATATAAGAGGAAGTAGGTTTTACGGATCTCAACCAAAATGTGTAAATATCCCCAACAAAGGTTATAACATGTTTCCTCCCAATTATGGTTCCAAATGTCAATTTAAGCTACTTAAATATTCACAGCATGTTCAAACCCTTGGAAGTGTGGCACTAATAGATTTTTTTGAGGTTGCCATCTTATTTTTGGTTTGTTCTTTTTGAAAAATATATGAAAAGGGTTCATTCTTGAAGATTTGAAAATTCCAGTTAAACATTGGCTATGAAAATTCCTTAAGGAATGAGGACTCCATGGATTTCTAGTTGAAGACATGTTCCCATACCTAACACGTAACTAACTTTTTGAGAGAAGCGCTTCCGTTTAGGGGCAAAAAAGAGCTCTCTGCTGGGACAGAGAAGACCCACAATCTAGTCAAATCCTTTGCTTCCGGGGCAAAGGTTATTCTCTCCACATCTAGCTTGAGTTTTGGCTTTCATGGAGAAGCTACGTTGAGAAAACAGATCTTAACGTTCAGAGCCCCTGCTGATCGTTAATCTCCGATCCACACTCCCAAGAGAACTCCCATCAGAATAAGTCACTTCTCAGACCTTGGAAAGATATGCACTGGGCTAAGAAGTGAGGGGAACGGGCTCTCATTATTAAACACTACCATGTGCAGGCATCTTATTTGCCTTCTTTTACATAATCTTCAACATCCCACCAGATAGGTATTTTAACACTCACGTTTCAGAAGAGGAAACGGAGGCATAAGCTCAGAGCCTTGTGCCTAGGTCAAGGGTGGTGATTCGAACCCAGGTCACCATCCTTCTGCAGTACCATTTTTCTAAAATTGTCACATGACTTCAATGGAATGTTTCTCTCTCTCTGAAATTTTCTGTAGTTCACCCTGATTTGGTCACAAAAGCATCCTATGAAAGATCTCTGGGCATTTAACTAGAAGCAAATGCTCTGTTCCCAACATGGGCAACAGTATAGTCAAGGCAGAGAGATAGAAGTGCTTGGCGTGGAGCTGGCAAATTCCCTTGGAGGGAGGGAGGAACAGTTGACGCCCCTGGGAGGAACTCCACCCAAAGGCAGACTGCCCCCAGGGTATCTGACCACACTGCGAGGGAGAGGCATTTGCTGCTGCCCACAGACATCTGGCTTCATAGCACTTCTCAAGGCCAACATTATTTTTAAAAATGCTATTATTTGAAAGAATCACACCTTCCAACATTTTAAATTCAGAGAAGAGTGAGATGTGTAACTGCCCTATTCCATCCTTGCTCACCACCTCACTTATGTACTCTCCAGAATGAAGAGAGTGAACTATTGTTCCAACTATTGTTCCCTCTAGAACCTGCTTACAATCCATTTATGAGTCTGAATTCTTTCCTGAATGGACTTGAAGAGAAAGCAGAGACTGAAGAAGGAAGGGGTGTTGCCATTAGGAAGCAAAGATCCCCAGAACCTTTCTTTGATCAGGAGGACCCTTGGGGGCTGATGTTTCCTTATGGAGAAGCGTGGCTACTTCCAAAGGCCACAATTTTGGTTTTATGGTATCTGCTGCCCAAAATTAATCAGATTCTTTCTAGACATAGCAAGTACATTTTCAAATCTTAACAAGTGTGATATTCATTGAGCTCCGATTACATTCCAGGTACTCTATAGGCTTTTACATGTGTCATTTCACTTCAAGCTCAAGATTGTCCTGTAGTGTATCAGCAATACTTCCATGCAGAGATGGGGAAGCTGAAGTGTCAACATGTTATTACTTTACCCAGCCAGTGAACAAGTGGCAGAGCCGGACTCAAGCCCACATGACCTGACTCCAGAGCCTTGAAGTACTACTTTATAGTGTAAGACAATGACCAGGTGCGGTAGCTCATACCTATAATCCCAACAGTTTGAGAGACCAAGGTGGGAGGATAGCTTGAGGCCAGGAGTTCAAGACCAGCCTGAGCAACAAAGTGAGACCTGTCTCTTGCAAGTTGAAAAAAAAAAATTAGCTGAGTGTGATGGTGCACGCCTGTAGTCCCAGCTACTCAGGAGGCTGAGACGGGAGGATCACTTGAGCCCAGGAGGTTGAGGCTGCAGCCATGATCATACCACCGTACTCCAGCTTGGTTGACAGAGCAAGATCTTGTCTCAAAAAAAAAAAATTAAAATAAAATAAAATAAAAGGAATTGGTCCCCAAGAGAACATATGTAAAAACATAAGTAAATAAAAATAAAAAAATAAAAAATATATAAGACAAACAAGAATTCTGGGAGAAGAATGAAGGCAGAAAAGACAAGGAGGAAGAAATAATCTAATTCATCCTCCCTTTGGACATGATTAAGAGACAATCCCTAAAGAAGAGCAATTGTGTTCCACGGCATATGCACCAAACCCTGTGATAAAAACATTGCGAATGTCATTTGTCACAAACCACTTAATGCTCCTTTCTTCTTCCCTACATTTTGGAGATAATAGTTTTTTTCTCAAATGTTGAGGCTTCTAACCAACAAACAACTTTTGAAAAGCGTGGTTTTGAAGACTTAAAATTGCCTAAAAAGGTACCAGAAATTATCAAGTAAAATAGAATGTCAATGTCTGATGCTGATTGTGGGCCATTTCAGGGTGGGGTCCCCATGTCTTGTTCAGTTTTGCATCTTCAGTATCCCTCACAGTGGGCAAGCTAGGTGATCAGTTCTATCTGGTGTCTTCTCTACTGAGTCCTCAGGAGACAGCACCGCCCCTGCCACAGAGCAGGTGCTCAATAAACGTTTATTGAATGGATTAATTCACTGTTCCATGTTGAATGCATAAACTGTATTGAATAGAAAAAACTCATACAATAAATAGGGCAAATTATGAGTTTTCACTTCTACTCTACACTGTAACTGCACGGTATATATGTACCCCTCCTTTGTTTTGAAAGTGGCACAAAAGTAAGAAATCCAGTTTCAAAACACTTCACAGCAAAGGAGAAAAATATAAGGAGTGGAGACAACAGAGACTTGATGAAAATTCCTAGGAAAAGTAATTTCAAAGATTCAATATAGAAATGATCCCAGGATATCATGGTTTTATTTTCATCAATTGTTTTATTTTGAGAGGAAAAGATTGTTCTTCTAACTTCTATAAACATGCCTCCACCAAAATGGAATGCTTCTTTGTATGGCTTTGTGACTGTCAGAGAACAAAGAAGGAAATGTGATGAATTTTGACAGAGAATAATAATAATAATAAAAACCCTTTTATTTATTCTTTAGTACCCTCTCTGGAAAAGGGCATATATACTAAGAATGGCATAAAATGACAAATAGAATGACACTGTAATTTTAAAGAGTGCAAAATGTTAAAAACTTGATAACCATTGTAAAACAGCTTCATAATTAAATTTATATTGAAAATGCCATCACGTTTTATCTATATATTAAAGATATGAAATCAATTTTTGAAGTGTTTAAAAAAAATTTCACATATATATTTGTTTCACCTGATATGCACAGTTGTGCTATTTTGCTTTTACATTGCATGAAGTATTTAATTATATAAGCTAATTTCAAATATTGTTAAACTAAAAGCTTTACATTATTTTTATGTTCACTTGCTAAATGTTCAGACACAGCCACATTAAAACAAACCATTTCAGCTTTCAGCCATCTATTTTTAAATTTTAAGTCATTTTTTTTTCTAGGCTGCAAAAGTGTATTACCAAATAAACTGACACAACATCTCAGCAACTAACATAAACGTGCAATTTTAATGCCTTCTAATCACACAAATCAATATGAGATTTTTGTACTTGTGCATGACCTTCTTCAAATTATCCCCCCATTTTGGCTGAATCAGAACGAGTGTGGGCTATTTGATAAAAAACCCTAAGTGTGTGAAATAAGAGCCCTCGCTTCTTCTGCCAGACTCCTCTTGACAGAAAGATGATAGAAGCATCACATCCCTGGGAGAGTAAATGCAAACTGACAAGAGATGAGCCTTTAGATGTTGAATATAATCTTGAATTGTGCTTGAAGTGTCTTATTATCTTGTCTTTTGATGTCTGAAGGGGTGGCTCATTGTTAGAAAAAGGAAAACCCTAGCGCATCTTTGCCATCTTTAAAAATTGTTTGGCCTTTAACAACTGCTTTTCCAACTAATGTCCATTTCTCCTGACAATAAATATGGCAGGTCGTCGGCAAGTGACAAACAATTTACTTTACATGCCACACTTTTATGGGTTTTGAGAGCTCATGTGGAAGTATTTTAAAAAGTCCATAGAAATTAGCAGTATTACAAATGTTCAGAGGACTGAGATCTCCATGCAGATACTGATGTGAAGTTACTCATCGTGGTTATTTCCTCCTGTTTCTGGTTCTATATCTCACTGGTGCCAGATTCAAAATTCAAGTTCTTTATTTATCATTGACTAAAAATAGCCAGAGAAAATGAAAGAGCAGCAATCAGTTCTGACAGATTCCATAAAGGAGATGCACAAATACAGATTTCCGACACACACTGCAATATTCAGAAAGGTGTATTTAAAAATTCTTATTTCTAAGTAGGAGATCAAGATCAACAATGGGCTTGCTGCATTTTGCCTTTTATTTTTAAGAATCTTCAGCACGTTTTAATTTTCACTGCCACTTTGGGTACCCCTTACCCTTTGCATCTACCATTTGTTTTGTGGTTTTTGTTTTAACTTAAAAGTTTAATGATGTTCCTGGTCAATAGGATTTCTTAGCAGCTAAATCACAGTCCTGCTAGCTTTCTGTCACCCAGCCAGATTTTGTGAAAGCTTTCAAGATCTTTTCTCAGACCTCCGTCACTCTAAGAATCCATAAGAATTCTCAAAAGGACCATAAACCGTTACAGGGTTCAGGTTATTGTATCATTATAAAAACATATTGATACACTACAGATGACAAGACGTGTAGCCACCATTCTAAGCTACTGCAACCACCTCCATACCATCAGCAATCTCCAAGGTGACTAGCACTTTTTTTGTAAGTAGGCAGCTATAGATATTAATTCCTTTTAAAACATGAGGCATAATTTTTAACACTTTTCTGATGGCCTGCAGATTCCAGTTGGCTTACTAGAAAATTACTATGAATACAGGATGCAATTAATGGGAGAAGTAAAGATTCAAACTAGAGCAAAGAAATAGACTAGTCTACCTGAAAATTTGAGCAATTTCTTGGGTAAGGCTTAAGACTAAAACCTGCCTTCATCTTAGGAATCAGAATAAAATGAGCCAATCAACACTTAAAACAGTGGTATATGTTCCTCCCAAAAGTTTGTGAAAGTTTTCCCTCATAATCGAGAGGATCCTTGTTCTGGATATTTATGCATTCGTAGATTACAGAACAGTGTATGGATTTAATTAAATGGATCCATTGAAATAGGAGTTTGATGCAATATTTCTTGTATGCTTCTCCTTTTGCAAATAGCATGCGTCCTTTCTGACACATTTCTATCTTGCAATATTTTGGGAAATGAAGTAAATATATTGAAAAAAATGCCAGTTTTGATGAAGTGCATTTCACTCCCCACATTACTTCCATGTGTATACATTTTTAAATATAGGAACATGTGGGTTTCCATTCGACTTTTTATTCTCCTTTACCCTGGGTCGATTTGAGCAAAAAGTCATGTACAATAATTTTTCATGCTTTTAAAACAGCTTCAAATATTTGCATTTTTAAATCATATTAACCCCTTAGCTTCTCTTCTGCTTTGACAGTGATGATTCCCTCCTGTAGGAAGTCACCCCAAATCATTAATTTGCAAAAATATATGCTGCCATATTGGTATTAAAAGACAAATAACCACATATGTGGTCATCAAGAACTGCAAAAGGAGATTAATCATACCACATTACTTTAATAGTAAATGTTTAAAATATGATTTCTTTATTGTGCACCAATCACACACTCTACCTTGATATATAGGCACACAGAATCCTTAAAGGAATGTGTAACAAAAATTGTGCTTGATAACTATTGAATAAATGCCTTTGACTTAAAAAAAGAAAAGGATAAATGTTTATATTGTGATATATGTCTATCCCAGAAATAGACAAGTATTTAGGTTCCCAATATTTTAGATCCCAGAGTCTTCCCCAGCTTAGGTAAGTTGGTATGCTTTAAAACTACATATATTTTCTACAAGTCAAGTTGTCCAAAAACCCCAGATTTCTTTACTCAATTAAACTGCATAAATCCTGAGGAATCTTCTTGTCTCTTCTGCTCAGTAAACAGCAGCATCGAAGAAGACACTGGAACTTGGATTCTAGCCCAAGTATAGCTGAAGCAATACTACAATATAGTTAGTTTCCCTTTTTTGGTAAGCTGTTAATTTTCATACATTTATCAGGGAACTGTTTTTTAAATATACAGGAGAAATGCATTTAAATGTTGGATGGATAGCATGAACTAAAAGAAAGCTTATTATAAATGAGACTTTGTTAGTTTTACAATAGAGAAAATACATACATACTACAGATTCAGTAAGACAATTTGAAGCATTGTATGTGTATGAAGAAAATACGGAGAAAAGCAGACCATAGACACACACAAATATTTTATACAGATAGCATTACACTTCTTTCACTGTGCACTCACGGTGCCTAAGAAAGAAAACAGAGGGAAACAAAAATAAAGTATGGAAGTGGTAAGAAAATGGATAAATTTGCATTGCTATTTTAAAACACTGTGTTAATATCAGTCTTTAAATATGAATTCCTTGGCTTTCACAAACTTCTGTCATAATTATGCTTTTATTCTCATTAATAGGATGAAATTAAAGAAATACAAAATATTTGGAAGGTACATCAGTCAATCCCAAGAAACACTAATTATTTTAGAGGAAAAGATGAAACACTAAGAAAACTACTTAATGCCAAACAATATATGGCAGGATACACGTATTCATTAAATTGTGAAACCGTTTCATGTTGGCTATCATTGGGACATCATAAGTACCCTAAAAATACCTTCATATTCTACTTCATTCATGAGCTAAACTAACAGGTTTTATTTTGGTTATTTACTAAGAACATTTTTAACCAGCTAAGTGAATGCAGATTTCATTATATAGTCCCATTTTCAAATGGTCTTTTGTACAGCAAATCTCTTAAGCATTTAGTTCATGTATAATTATATTACTTAGTTTCTCTAATTATAATCTGATCATTTTCCTTATATTTTCAAATAGTTTTAATGGCAGTGTGGTCCTCCAATAATTAGTCACTTGCTTAGACTATTAGTTATTTTGTTCCAGGTAGCTAATTTTTTAATTTTAAAAAAATCACAATATATTCTTGTTACATATAAGACCTTAAAATCACTTAAGAAGGAAAAACTGTAAGAGAAGTTTGGGCATGGATTTTCTTTTCCATTCTCAAATAAAATATAGACATTCATATAACATACTAGGAAATTTTTTAAAGTAGAAGCTAATTATTAAGAAGCGATCTCAGGGGGTAGGCATCTTGATTAGGTAGCTTAAAAAATTACCTTGGAATATTTATAAAACAAAGTTAATTTCCATTTCTCTGCGAATGACAAACTTTCTTTAGCCTCAAGAGATCCAATGTTATTCTTTCTGACCTCTGCACTCACACTAAAAGGGCTTAATCCATTTTTGATAGCTCATAAAGTGTCACAGCATAGACTAGAAGATGTCTCCAAACAAGTCCACCCTTGTTTCATTTTTATGAAATCTGACTTTGACAATCAGGAGGTGAAAGTTTACATTGAAAAGATTAAGAATCAGATCAACATGTTTAATAATCGACCTCATCAGAAGCCCCCATATTGCCAAAGCACAGATACTCCTTTATGAATAAATATTACTTGAAGGTATTCCCAAAGAAAAGTCCAGTGTTGATAGATTTAGAAGCTCATTCAGAGTCATAGCATGACAAAGTATATGTGCAACTGCAAAATACCATATAAAAAATTAAAACAAATTATGCTCACTTGTTTCTCTCTCAAAGAAAAGACATTTGAAATTTAAAAAGATAAACATTTAAAAAGTAAGACTGAAATGGCATGAATAAAAGAAAAGCTGAACAAAAACGCCAGCTAAGTACAGAACCCAGGAAGACAACAAACAAGAAAATTCCAGAGCCAGGCTGATATTAAAGAGAAACCCATCCGCTGGAGAATGGCAACTGTTACTATGAGCTTTCTCTAGCTACCTCTGCCTTTGGATATTTTTTAAAAATTTATTAACCTGACAGCGGGAAACTTTATACAGATTGCCCCCTGACAGGGTGCCAGTTTGGTATAAACACTTTGCTATCTTTTTCTTTAGCATAAAAAATCAAGAAACATGTTAAGTGGAGCCAGGTGCATATTTGGGCAAATGTGCCTGCTTCTCCGATTGCCTCTGCATTCCCAGGGAAGGCCTGAATAATCAGGGCAGCCCAATAGCAGAACTGAACCTTCTACCCTTCCTCTTCACATTTACTTTCTTTTTAATGTGTGAATGTCTGATGTATTATTAATCCCCAAATATAAACCAGCAAGGTCGTCAATCAAAGAAAGTGCCAATTCTCTCACAAATGAACTGTTGACTGTCTCATAACAAACAAGGTCCACTTGAAACAGTCAAGTGAAATCTCAACGTTGAAGTGGGAGAAAAACGTATTTGGTCAATTCTTGAGAACGGGAATGCTAGCTGTATAATTAAAGCAGGTAATTAAGAGCGAAAGCAATCTTCTTAAGGGCTGAGCCTTGGGAGCTTGAATCTGGAATGCACCTCTATTTATTAATTATGACATAAACTGGGCTGGGTGAACTACAAAAACACTGTAATGCCATGTAACATTTTAGTCAGAAACATCCAAGACATTCAAGAGATGAAAATGGGATCATTTAAAGGAGTGATGATGTACAGATTAATCTCATTTCTAATACCTTATTTCCTGTTGTTTTTAGGACAATTTAATGACAACAACAAAATATAAGAATCACAGTAATCAAAATAAAAGGGGAGAAAAGAGTAAAACCGTATCAGTATTTTGACTTGCTAATGTGCTACCATGGAGTATCCTTGGACACTGCAATATTGAACTTCCTGCTTTAAACAGAGGTCTGACCTGAGCACCCCAGGCATAGCGAAGAGCTAGCAAAGACAGGCAAGAGGAAGGTTCCCACTGACGATTCTGGCACATATTGTGCACTGTCCCCCACTGAAGTTCACTTAGAAATGAGCAGCTCCACAGAAAAATATGGTGAAAAATTTGAACACCAGTGCCTCTCTATATGGATTTATTTTTATTTCAAAGCTTACACATTCATGTTATTTAAAGTGGATTTATTTATCAATGGAGCATTACAGTGTTTTTCTGGGGGGATAATCTAAACTAAAATTGTTCAAATGCACACAGCCTCTCACTGATTTTTTTAAAAATACCCTGGTGCATTAGACTTTCTTAAATGTAAGAAGTGTATCCAAATGTGCATTTTTTTCCACTCAAGTATGCAGCAGCATGACAAGGGCTTGTTTGACTATTAAACCATAACTGATTTTTGACAAATACCTTGTGCATCTCACTTACTTCCACAAATACAGGTTTCTACAGATTTCTTTTAAATAACTATTTTTGCATAAATCTATTACTCAAATTATTTAGTTGATTTAAAAAATATACTTTTAATATTTCTTTAGCAAAACTTTCTCTGGTGAAAAGGGGTATAAATTTTCAATTGATTTAATATAGAAACTTCTAAAAATATAGAAGCATGATACATATTTTAAATAAATATATTTCTCTAGGGAATTTACCTCATCACCTCCTAACTAAATCCCTCTTGGGTTTAAGCTCTTGGTACTGATTACTGGCTCCAGAATAGTTAATCAGAATATTATAAATACCCAAGGTACTGAAGCCTGGAGAGAGACGTTTAAACAAAGTAATGAAGACAGTGATCCCATAATGAAGGCCTCCACTGATGCACGGGCGCGAGGCAGCATCACCCCCAAGTGCAGTCCCCATAATGCCCTGCAATGACCTCCACGGTGACCTGCAGAGACCACTGTCTCAAGGGGTGACAGACAATTTAGTCCTTTATCCTTTTGTCATTGAAAGCGACTCCACTGCCATAAATTCTAATCAAGTCAAACTGGATGGCAATTTGAAAGAAAAAAATCTTATAATGCATGTTTCTGTGAGAAAGATCACAGAAAGGAAAAGAAATACACAATATAGTACATTCTATAACATGGAGGAATCCCTGAGCCAACTTTAAGGCCTTTTCCAACAGCTCACAGATAAATGGCATTGAAAATATCCACTCTTAAAAGTATCATTGCATGCAATTTCTTTTATCCTAGAAAAGCACAATATCAGAAGAGAAAATCAACCACAAACTTTTTACTTTCGATGCAACGCTTATACAAGGTTTTGTAGTTCCATCTCAGCTCAAGACTCTTAGCTGTGTGCCCAATTCATGCACAGTGTAGTACAACTGAGAAGCCAGCCACCAAGACTAACGCAGCCACCCAAGATAGCTGGGACTTAAAGGAAAGAAATCATGAGGTTTAACTTCAAACAATAAACATTTTCCCAGGAGAAACACTGTTAATAAATCATCTTTCAAATCTCAATATATAGGGGAGAAAATATTTAGGGCATGTTTTATGAGATCTCACTTATTCGGCTGAGAGTGCATGGGAAAACTTTAGTGTACATATTTTTTCCAAGGATATATATTACTTTTATCCTTTCTGCCGTCATTTTCCCTACCAAGTTGTTGATGCTACCATTTGAATTTTAGCATCCAACTTGACTGAATGTGGAACACTGAATTCTTGATGGGCATAACTAAAAGTGAAGCACCACATTGACACGAGTACTATAAATGTCACTAGAGAAACACAGCAACCTCTTCCCTTTAAGATGGTTTGCCAAAGGCCAGTTTTGAGAATGGTTTCCAATATGTCCATCACTAGCCACATATTAAATGACTGGCTCTATGTAGCATCACTCATCTGATCACACAGCTAAAGCCCTGTGAGACACAGCTCCAGATTCTCTGATAATCCCCCACCCCCAACCACATGCAAACCTGTTCTCCTCTATACTGTTTCTTACGGCTCAGAGCTTAGCATAATACAGTCATGAACTGAAAAAGGAGATAGTTATCCTACAGGCTTTAGAAGAATAAATAATGCACCACTTAATGATATCACAGAGAACTACCTAACCCCATGTTTCTCAATGAAATGTGGATTCATCTCTCCTAAGTGTACTTTAGTTTCCATGGCTGTTCAAGTTAAGCAAAACGTTACCACTGATGTAATTACTTTATAAAACACAAGGGCCCTTTTCTGAACTTTCTACTTAGGCTAGCATATGGCTTCTCCTTTCTCCTTCTGGTATTCTGAGTTGCTCAGAGCACTGAAACATTCTGCACAGTATGTTTCCCTTTGGATGCTGTTAAGTGCAGAGGTGCAATTTAAGGAGAGGCATAAAAGGCCCAATGGTTCCTGGAATTTCCTTTGTTTATCCATAGAGGGCATCAGTATTAGCCTTTCTCCTGCAGTTTTGGGCTGAAGGTACCATACTGTGAGGGAAACAGACTTGTCCTCTGGACTGCTAATTTGAACAGTACACAGATGGGGGAAGAGGCTTCAAAGAAATCCATTTATACTGAAATTTCAGGTACAATAAAAAAACCTGAGCTCTGCTTGTCTCCTGTTGTTGGTTAATGTCTCTCCATGAAACTAAACGTATCAAGATGCACATGATTTGTCATAATCTTGCCATCTCATTAGAGAAGCCCAATTTTCAATACTACAGTGTATATATAGAAGAATGACAGTTTGAGAGAGAGAGTGAGTATATTAGAAAATTATTGTTTAGATAAAAACATAGATGCTGTCAACTATTCAGGAAGAACACAATTCTTCATTATCAAGTAGAGGGTATAATCAAGACTACATCTAAAAACAAAAAGCAGACTTGAACATATGCATATCAAAGAAAATCATGGTTCCTTAAATTGTGCTGCCAAAGTTACTAAAAATTCTGGGACAGAATTATTCTGGAAAGTTTTAGTCAGTTATGTAAACTTGAATTGCTACGGCCAAGTCCTGGTAATATTAAAAAGTAAGAGCATAACAGGCCCCTGCAAAGGAAACCTTATGAGAATATTAGGGTGCTTCCTCCTGATCCTTTCTATTCTTTCTTTCCCATATTGTCTCTAATTTTTTCTCAAGTTCTCAAAACTGTTAATCTACTGATTTCTTCTTGACCTAATTGGAAACTGGGAAATACTCGCATTGTGTTTGAAGAACAGTCTAGAGACCAAAGACAATTAAGTGAATTCAAAAGGAATATAAGATGTAGATTTTTCTGTGTTCTCTCACACAAACTCAGAAGTTGAGAATTTCAAAATGAAAAGCGGATTCCTTCTAAAATCCACTATGATTTTAACATTAAACTATGAATTCTTAGTAAATGGCACCTCACAAAAATATTACTTTTGAATTAAACTTTTAATTGAAATCTCTTTGACCCTCTTGGAATTTTTGAAGCTTTTTTCTCTACACATGCAAATCAGTAAGACATAGCATAACAAATCTATAATAGTGTTCAACACTGGGAACCCTAAACAAATGAAAAAATCAATCGCCCCTCTTTTGGATTACTTGAAAGAAAACAAGTTGGAGCTCCAAGCTCAAGTCTACAAAATCCATTTACTTTTATTTTAAATGCATGCAAAGTTTGGGAACAAAAATGTATTATCTGTAGCTTGTTGAACTCAAAATTAATTACTTTTTAAAAGTCAAAGTGCTTACTTAGCATACTCAACATCAGAAGGGTATGGGCATGGCTTTTACCTTTCTGTAATTTATCATTTTATCTGACTTTTCTCACTACCCTCCTACAATTGAAGTGAAGGTTTTAGTGCATAATTCTTCCTATATGGATAAAAATTTACACTGTAAAAAAATTTCTTTAGGGTGAAAATGCTAAAACCCGAATGCACGGGTTTGGAAATTCATGTCAGAGGTGGCATTGCTGCTTTTCAAAGAAGGGGTGCTACCAAAGAATTTCTTGCAATTGGAATCTAGTATATTGTTAAGCATAAAACAGTATTGTACCAAGAGAAAATCTGAAAAGCAGAGTTTCTCTGTGACATCTCTCTAATGTTTGATTGAGTAAGCATTTAAAATTAAGGAAAAGCTTGTCTTTTGAAGCAAGCTAGCCTAGAGTTGCCAAACACTCAAGGCAGCTTGCTTTCTGTCTGTTAAAATAAATAAATAAATAAAGCCTGTGTTTTAAGCCGAATTGCTGATTTTCTTAACAAAGTAGTAGTCTATGTAATGTTTTTTTTTTTTTGAAGTTCAGGTGCTTACCTGAGACCAAGCAGTACTCTGCCTGATATATATACGTCAGGTTAGTAGTTATACTTATGTCTATGTGTGTGTGCACACACATGCACTTGAAAATAATTAAAAGCAAATGTTTCAGGAGCAATTGTTCTGAAAACCTAACGTCACTCTGAACCCTAAAGTGCTTCTCCAGCAGAGACATCCATTAACATCTATCACTCAGGCACGCGCCTCAACAACCCGCTCCCCTTTCTGATTAGAGATCACAGTTGCATGAGTTGGCTTACAGTGTCATCTGTTTGAATGACAGATGTCTTTGCTGGAGTGGCACTCTGCTTGTTCTTGTTTTGTTTATGAAACAAAGATTCCTAAAAGGTCCTGGGCTGCCTCTACTTTTAGTTATGAGGCTATAAACACAATATTGAAAAGGAGAGGGGTAGAGGAGGGAATCAGAGAACCTGTTTTCGTTCCTCATCACCTTTTTTTAAAGAAGAAATATTCATTCTGATTGTGATGACACATGTTATTTCTTAGAGCAATTCCCGTGGCCACCTTTGTTTACCTGGCATAGCAAGACTTGTATTGATATTTTTCAGTTCTCCTCTCCCATCTTTAGACGACAGATAATGTCTTTACTCACCTTCCCCTTAACAAAAGGCTGCGAAGCAACCTGAAACCGAGTCGATATTTACTCAATAAATGTTAACCAATTCTCACAATGGAACCGATTTCCTGATTATTATTACCACTTTCTATTTTTTTCCAAATAATTTCCAGCCTGGGGACTTCAGCAATATTTGACAAGTCAAAATGGGCAGCGAATAAGTTCCTTGTTGGTAAAAGTTTGGAGGACATCCTCCTAGCTGGCTGGAATCAGCTTCGGTGGCTTAGCACCTCTAAGATGCTCCTTTTTAGTACTTACGAGAAAACTGAATGAACAACAGAAAAAAAGGGGGGGTTGGGGGGGTTGGATTGCTCTTCCGGACAACATGGTAGTACTGAAATGAAATACCTAGACAGACTTACCGAAGAGCTTGCTGGGAGTGTCCTCGCTGTCATTTGATTCCACAGGCGCAAGCAGGGGCTCATTCAGCTCGCTGTCTGAAGTAGCAGCCTTGTCCTCACCTCTCAACTCCGCATTCATTTCACTCCGCACTGACAGCAAGGGCTTACTGACTTGTCCAGCTATCATTGGATCCTAGGATGGGCGAAAAGAGTGAAGGGGAGGAAAAAAAAAGTGGCAGCTTTAGAGTGCGTGTCCTCTCTCCCTCTCCCTCTCTCTTCTCTCTCTCTCTTCCACACACACTCTCCCTCTCTCCTCTCTTATCTCTGGCTGCTCCCGCTGTTATTGCTGGCTGCAGTCAAGTGAAGAGCTATTACAGATCCGATGAGTTCTCCATTACTCCCCACCCTATTAAAGCTCAACTAGCATGTGAGAGATTCAGGAGGCTTTGGAGGAAAAAAAAAAAAAAAAAAAAAAAA